>NW_027675547.1:132500-135000 GCF_965601325.2 Salmo salar | reverse complement strand
TTGTCAGTGTGTGTGTTTGTGTGTGTTGTCGGTGTGTGTGTGTGTTGTCGGTGTGTGTGTGTGTGTTGTCGGTGTGTGTGTGTGTGTGTTGTGGGTTTGTGTGTGTGTGTGTGTGTGTGTTGTCGGTGTGTGTGTGTGTGTTGTCGGTGTGTGTGTGTTTATGTGTTGTCGGTGTGTGTGTGTGTGTGTTGTCGGTGTGTGTGTGTGTGTTGTCGGTGTGTGTGTGTGTTGTCGGTGTGTGTGTGTGTTGTCGGTGTGTGTGTGTGTGTGTGTGTGTGTTGTCGGTGTGTGTGTGTGTTTATGTGTTGTCGGTGTGTGTGTGTGTGTGTGTTGTCGGTGTGTGTGTGTGTGTGTGTTGTCGGTGTGTGTGTGTGTGTTGCCGGTGTGTGTGTGTGTGTTGTCGGTGTGTGTGTGTGTGTGTTGTCAGTGTGTGTGTGTGTGTGTTGTCGGTGTGTGTGTGTGTGTGTGTGTGTTGTCGGTGTGTGTGTGTGTGTTGTCGGTGTGTGTGTGTGTGTGTTGTCGGTGTGTGTGTGTGTGTGTTGTCGGTGTGTGTGTGTGTGTGTGTGTGTGTTGTCGGTGTGTGTGTGTTGTCGGTGTGTGTGTGTGTGTGTTGTCGGTGTGTGTGTGTGTTTATGTGTTGTCAGTGTGTGTGTGTGTGTGTTGTCGGTGTGTGTGTGTTTATGTGTTGTCGGTGTGTGTGTGTGTGTGTTGTCGGTGTGTGTGTGTGTGTTGTCGGTGTGTGTGTGTGTGTTGTCGGTGTGTGTGTGTGTGTTGTCGGTGTGTGTGTGTGTTGTCGGTGTGTGTGTGTGTTGTCGGTGTGTGTGTGTGTGTTGTCGGTGTGTGTGTGTGTGTTGCCGGTGTGTGTGTGTGTGTGTTGTCGGTGTGTGTGTGTGTGTGTTGTCAGTGTGTGTGTGTGTGTGTGTTGTCGGTGTGTGTGTGTGTTGTCGGTGTGTGTGTGTGTGTTGTCGGTGTGTGTGTGTGTGTGTTGTCGGTTTGTGTGTGTGTGTGTGTGTGTTGTCGGTGTGTGTGTGTGTGTTGTCGGTGTGTGTGTGTTGTCGGTGTGTGTGTGTGTGTGTGTTGTCGGTGTGTGTGTGTGTGTTGTCGGTGTGTGTGTGTGTTGTCGGTGTGTGTGTGTGATGTCGGTGTGTGTGTGTGTGTTGTCGGTGTGTGTGTGTGTGTTGCCGGTGTGTGTGTGTGTGTGTTGTCGGTGTGTGTGTGTGTGTGTTGTCAGTGTGTGTGTGTGTGTGTGTTGTCGGTGTGTGTGTGTGTTGTCGGTGTGTGTGTGTGTTGTCGGTGTGTGTGTGTGTGTGTGTGTGTGTTGTCGGTGTGTGTGTGTTATCAGTGTGTGTGTGTGTGTGTGTGTGTGTGTTGTCGGTGTGTGTGTGTGTGTTGTCGGTGTGTGTGTGTGTGTGTGTTGTCGGTGTGTGTGTGTGTGTGTGTTGTCGGTGTGTGTGTGTGTGTTGTCGGTGTGTGTGTGTGTGTGTGTGTTGTCGGTGTGTGTGTGTGTGTGTTGTTGGTGTGTGTGTGTGTGTTGTCGGTGTGTGTATGTGTGTTGTCGGTGTGTGTGTGTGTGTGTTGTCGGAGTGTGTGTGTGTTTATGTGTTGTCGGTGTGTGTGTGTGTGTGTTGCCGGTGTGTGTGTGTGTTGTCGGTGTGTGTGTGTGTTGTCAGTGTGTGTGTTTGTGTGTGTTGTCGGTGTGTGTGTGTGTTGTCGGTGTGTGTGTGTGTGTTGTCGGTGTGTGTGTGTGTGTGTTGTGGGTTTGTGTGTGTGTGTGTGTGTGTGTTGTCGGTGTGTGTGTGTGTGTTGTCGGTGTGTGTGTGTTTATGTGTTGTCGGTGTGTGTGTGTGTGTGTTGTCGGTGTGTGTGTGTGTGTTGTCGGTGTGTGTGTGTGTGTTGTCGGTGTGTGTGTGTGTGTTGTCGGTGTGTGTGTGTGTTGTCGGTGTGTGTGTGTGTTGTCGGTGTGTGTGTGTGTGTTGTCGGTGTGTGTGTGTGTGTTGCCGGTGTGTGTGTGTGTGTGTTGTCGGTGTGTGTGTGTGTGTGTGTTGTCAGTGTGTGTGTGTGTGTGTGTTGTCGGTGTGTGTGTGTGTTGTCGGTGTGTGTGTGTGTGTTGTCGGTGTGTGTGTGTGTGTGTTGTCGGTTTGTGTGTGTGTGTGTGTGTGTTGTCGGTGTGTGTGTGTGTGTTGTCGGTGTGTGTGTGTTGTCGGTGTGTGTGTGTGTGTGTTGTCGGTGTGTGTGTGTGTGTGTTGTCGGTGTGTGTGTGTTTATGTGTTGTCGGTGTGTGTGTGTGTGTGTTGTCGGTGTGTGTGTGTGTGTTGTCGGTGTGTGTGTGTGTGTTGTCGGTGTGTGTGTGTGTTGTCGGTGTGTGTGTGTGTTGTCGGTGTGTGTGTGTGTGTTGTCGGTGTGTGTGTGTGTGTGTTGTCGGTGTGTGTGTGTGTGTGTTGTCAGTGTGTGTGTGTGTGTGTGTTGTCGGTGTGTGTGTGTGTTGTCGGTGTGTGTGTGT
>NW_027675547.1:82500-127500 GCF_965601325.2 Salmo salar | reverse complement strand
TGTTGTCGGTGTGTGTGTGTGTGTGTGTTGTCGGTGTGTGTGTGTTGTCGGTGTGTGTGTGTGTGTTGTCGGTGTGTGTGTGTGTTGTCGGTGTGTGTGTGTGTGTTGTCGGTGTGTGTGTGTGTGTTGTCGGTGTGTGTGTGTGTTGTCGGTGTGTGTGTGTGTGTTGTCGGTGTGTGTGTGTGTGTGTTGTCAGTGTGTGTGTGTGTGTGTGTTGTCGGTGTGTGTGTGTGTTGTCGGTGTGTGTGTGTGTGTTGTCGGGGGGTGTGTGTGTGTGTGTTGTCGGTTTGTGTGTGTGTGTGTGTGTGTGTTGTCGGTGTGTGTGTGTGTGTTGTCGGTGTGTGTGTGTTGTCGGTGTGTGTGTGTGTGTGTGTGTTGTCGGTGTGTGTGTGTGTGTGTTGTCGGTGTGTGTGTGTGTGTGTTGTCAGTGTGTGTGTGTGTGTGTTATCGGTGTGTGTGTGTTGTCGGTGTGTGTGTGTGTGTTGTCGGTGTGTGTGTGTGTGTGTGTTGTCGGTGTGTGTGTGTGTGTCTGTTGTCGGTGTGTGTGTGTGTGTTGTCGGTGTGTGTGTGTGTGTGTTGTTGGTGTGTGTGTGTGTGTTGTCGGTGTGTGTGTGTTGTCGGTGTGTGTGTTGTCGGTGTGTGTGTGTGTGTGTTGTCGGTGTGTGTGTGTGTGTTTTCGGTGTGTGTGTGTGTGTGTTGTCGGTGTGTGTGTGTGTGTGTTATCGGTGTGTGTGTGTTGTCGGTGTGTGTGTGTGTGTTGTCGGTGTGTGTGTGTGTGTGTGTTGTCGGTGTGTGTGTGTGTGTCTGTTGTCGGTGTGTGTGTGTGTGTTGTCGGTGTGTGTGTGTGTGTTGTCGTTGTGTGTGTGTGTGTGTTGTCGGTGTGTGTGTGTGTGTGTTGTGTGTGTGTGTGTGTTGTCGGTGTGTGTGTGTGTGTGTTGTGTGTGTGTGTGTGTTGTCGGTGTGTGTGTGTGTGTGTGTGTGTGTGTGTTGTCGGTGTGTGTGTGTTATCAGTGTGTGTGTGTGTGTGTGTGTGTGTGTGTTGTCGGTGTGTGTGTGTGTGTTGTTGGTGTGTGTGTGTGTTGTCGGTGTGTGTGTTTGTGTGTGTGTGTTGTCGGTGTGTGTGTGTGTGTGTTGTCGGTGTGTGTGTGTGTGTGTGTTGTCGGTGTGTGTGTGTTGTCGGTGTGTGTGTGTGTGTTGTCGGTGTGTGTGTGTTGTCGGTGTGTGTGTGTGTGTTGTCGGTGTCTGTGTGTGTGTGTGTTGTCGGTGTGTGTGTGTGTGTGTTGTCGGTGTGTGTGTGTGTGTTGTTGGTGTGTGTGTGTGTGTGTGTGTGTTATCGGTGTGTGTGTGTGTGTGTTGTCGGTGTGTGTGTGTGTGTGTTGTCGGTGTGTGTGTGTGTGTTGTCGGTGTGTGTGTGTGTGTTGTCGGTGTGTGTGTGTGTGGTCGGTGTGTGTGTGTGTGTTGTCGGTGTGTGTGTGTGTGTTGTCGGTGTGTGTGTGTCTGTGTTGTCAGTGTGTGTGTGTGTGTGTTGTCGGTGTGTGTGTGTTTATGTGTTGTCGGTGTGTGTGTGTGTGTGTTGTCGGTGTGTGTGTGTGTGTTGTCGGTGTGTGTGTTGTCGGTGTGTGTGTGTGTTGTCGGTGTGTGTGTGTGTGTGTGTGTGTGTTGTCGGTGTGTGTGTGTGTGTGTTGTCGGTGTGTGTGTGTGTGTGTGTTGTCGGTGTGTGTGTGTGTGTGTGTTGTCGGTGTGTGTGTGTGTGTTGCCGGTGTGTGTGTGTTGTCGGTGTGTGTGTGTGTGTGTTGTCAGTGTGTGTGTGTGTGTGTTGTCGGTGTGTGTGTGTGTGTGTGTGTGTGTTGTCGGTGTGTGTGTGTGTGTTGTCGGTGTGTGTGTGTTGTCGGTGTGTGTGTGTGTGTTGTCGGTGTGTGTGTGTGTTGTCGGTGTGTGTGTGTGTGTGTGTTGTCGGTGTGTGTGTGTGTGTTGTCGGTGTGTGTGTGTGTTGTCGGTGTGTGTGTGTGTGTGTTGTCGGTGTGTGTGTGTGTGTGTTGTCAGTGTGTGTGTGTGTGTGTGTTGTCGGTGTGTGTGTGTGTTGTCGGTGTGTGTGTGTGTTGTCGGTGTGTGTGTGTGTGTTGTCGGTGTGTGTGTGTGTGTGTTGTCGGTTTGTGTGTGTGTGTGTGTGTGTTGTCGGTGTGTGTGTGTGTGTTGTCGGTGTGTGTGTGTTGTCGGTGTGTGTGTGTGTGTGTTGTCGGTGTGTGTGTGTGTGTTGCCGGTGTGTGTGTGTTGTCGGTGTGTGTGTGTGTGTGTTGTCAGTGTGTGTGTGTGTGTGTTGTCGGTGTGTGTGTGTGTGTGTGTGTGTGTTGTCGGTGTGTGTGTGTGTGTTGTCGGTGTGTGTGTGTTGTCGGTGTGTGTGTGTGTGTTGTCGGTGTGTGTGTGTGTTGTCGGTGTGTGTGTGTGTGTGTGTTGTCGGTGTGTGTGTGTGTGTTGTCGGTGTGTGTGTGTGTTGTCGGTGTGTGTGTGTGTGTGTTGTCGGTGTGTGTGTGTGTGTGTTGTCAGTGTGTGTGTGTGTGTGTGTTGTCGGTGTGTGTGTGTGTTGTCGGTGTGTGTGTGTGTGTTGTCGGTGTGTGTGTGTGTGTGTTGTCGGTTTGTGTGTGTGTGTGTGTGTGTTGTCGGTGTGTGTGTGTGTGTTGTCGGTGTGTGTGTGTTGTCGGTGTGTGTGTGTGTGTGTGTTGTCGGTGTGTGTGTGTGTGTGTTGTCGGTGTGTGTGTGTGTGTGTTGTCAGTGTGTGTGTGTGTGTGTTATCGGTGTGTGTGTGTTGTCGGTGTGTGTGTGTGTGTCTGTTGTCGGTGTGTGTGTGTGTGTTGTCGGTGTGTGTGTGTGTGTGTTGTTGGTGTGTGTGTGTGTGTTGTCGGTGTGTGTGTGTTGTCGGTGTGTGTGTTGTCGGTGTGTGTGTGTGTGTGTGTGTTGTCGGTGTGTGTGTGTGTGTTTTCGGTGTGTGTGTGTGTGTGTTGTCGGTGTGTGTGTGTGTGTGTGTATCGGTGTGTGTGTGTTGTCGGTGTGTGTGTGTGTGTTGTCGGTGTGTGTGTGTGTGTGTGTTGTCGGTGTGTGTGTGTGTGTCGGTTGTCGGTGTGTGTGTGTGTGTTGTCGGTGTGTGTGTGTGTGTTGTCGGTGTGTGTGTGTGTGTGTTGTCGGTGTGTGTGTGTGTGTGTTGTGTGTGTGTTTGTGTTGTCGGTGTGTGTGTGTGTGTGTTGTCGGTGTGTGTGTGTGTTGTCGGTGTGTGTGTGTGTGTGTGTGTGTGTGTTGTCGGTGTGTGTGTGTGTGTTGTTGGTGTGTGTGTGTGTGTGTGTTGTCGGTGTGTGTGTTTGTGTGTGTGTGTTGTCGGTGTGTGTGTGTGTGTGTTGTCGGTGTGTGTGTGTGTGTGTTGTCGGTGTGTGTGTGTTGTCGGTGTGTGTGTGTGTGTTGTCGGTGTGTGTGTGTTGTCGGTGTGTGTGTGTGTGTGTTGTCGGTGTGTGTGTGTGTGTGTGTTGTCGGTGTGTGTGTGTGTTGTCGGTGTGTGTGTGTGTGTTGTTGGTGTGTGTGTGTGTTTATGTGTTGTCAGTGTGTGTGTGTGTGTGTTGTCGGTGTGTGTGTGTTTATGTGTTGTCGGTGTGTGTGTGTGTGTGTTGTCGGTGTGTGTGTGTGTGTTGTCGGTGTGTGTGTGTGTGTTGTCGGTGTGTGTGTGTGTGTTGTCGGTGTGTGTGTGTGTTGTCGGTGTGTGTGTGTGTTGTCGGTGTGTGTGTGTGTGTTGTCGGTGTGTGTGTGTGTGTTGCCGGTGTGTGTGTGTGTGTGTTGTCGGTGTGTGTGTGTGTGTGTTGTCAGTGTGTGTGTGTGTGTGTGTTGTCGGTGTGTGTGTGTGTTGTCGGTGTGTGTGTGTGTGTTGTCGGTGTGTGTGTGTGTGTGTTGTCGGTTTGTGTGTGTGTGTGTGTGTGTTGTCGGTGTGTGTGTGTGTGTTGTCGGTGTGTGTGTGTTGTCGGTGTGTGTGTGTGTGTGTTGTCGGTGTGTGTGTGTGTGTGTTGTCGGTGTGTGTGTGTTTATGTGTTGTCGGTGTGTGTGTGTGTGTGTTGTCGGTGTGTGTGTGTGTGTTGTCGGTGTGTGTGTGTGTGTTGTCGGTGTGTGTGTGTGTTGTCGGTGTGTGTGTGTGTTGTCGGTGTGTGTGTGTGTGTTGTCGGTGTGTGTGTGTGTGTGTTGTCGGTGTGTGTGTGTGTGTGTTGTCAGTGTGTGTGTGTGTGTGTGTTGTCGGTGTGTGTGTGTGTTGTCGGTGTGTGTGTGTTGTCGGTGTGTGTGTGTGTGTGTTGTCGGTGTGTGTGTGTGTGTGTGTTGTCGGTGTGTGTGTGTGTGTGTTGTCGGTGTGTGTGTGTGTGTTGTTGGTGTGTGTGTGTGTGTGTGTTATCGGTGTGTGTGTGTGTGTGTTGTCGGTGTGTGTGTGTGTGTGTTGTCGGTGTGTGTGTGTTGTCGGTGTGTGTGTGTGTGTTGTCGGTGTGTGTGTGTTGTCGGTGTGTGTGTGTGTGTGTTGTCGGTGTGTGTGTGTGTGTGTGTTGTCGGTGTGTGTGTGTGTTGTCGGTGTGTGTGTGTGTGTTGTTGGTGTGTGTGTGTGTTTATGTGTTGTCAGTGTGTGTGTGTGTGTGTTGTCGGTGTGTGTGTGTTTATGTGTTGTCGGTGTGTGTGTGTGTGTGTTGTCGGTGTGTGTGTGTGTGTTGTCGGTGTGTGTGTGTGTGTTGTCGGTGTGTGTGTGTGTGTTGTCGGTGTGTGTGTGTGTTGTCGGTGTGTGTGTGTGTTGTCGGTGTGTGTGTGTGTGTTGTCGGTGTGTGTGTGTGTGTTGCCGGTGTGTGTGTGTGTGTGTTGTCGGTGTGTGTGTGTGTGTGTTGTCAGTGTGTGTGTGTGTGTGTGTTGTCGGTGTGTGTGTGTGTTGTCGGTGTGTGTGTGTGTGTTGTCGGTGTGTGTGTGTGTGTGTTGTCGGTTTGTGTGTGTGTGTGTGTGTGTTGTCGGTGTGTGTGTGTGTGTTGTCGGTGTGTGTGTGTTGTCGGTGTGTGTGTGTGTGTGTTGTCGGTGTGTGTGTGTGTGTGTTGTCGGTGTGTGTGTGTTTATGTGTTGTCGGTGTGTGTGTGTGTGTGTTGTCGGTGTGTGTGTGTGTGTTGTCGGTGTGTGTGTGTGTGTTGTCGGTGTGTGTGTGTGTTGTCGGTGTGTGTGTGTGTTGTCGGTGTGTGTGTGTGTGTTGTCGGTGTGTGTGTGTGTGTGTTGTCGGTGTGTGTGTGTGTGTGTTGTCAGTGTGTGTGTGTGTGTGTGTTGTCGGTGTGTGTGTGTGTTGTCGGTGTGTGTGTGTTGTCGGTGTGTGTGTGTGTGTGTTGTCGGTGTGTGTGTGTGTGTGTGTTGTCGGTGTGTGTGTGTGTGTGTTGTCGGTGTGTGTGTGTGTGTTGTTGGTGTGTGTGTGTGTGTGTGTTATCGGTGTGTGTGTGTGTGTGTTGTCGGTGTGTGTGTGTGTGTGTGTGTGTGTTGTCGGTGTGTGTGTGTGTGTGTTGTCGGTGTGTGTGTGTGTGTGTGTGTGTGTGTTGTCGGTGTGTGTGTGTGTGTTGTCGTTGTGTGTGTGTTTGTGTTGTCGGTGTGTGTGTGTGTTTATGTGTTGTCGGTGTGTGTGTGTGTGTGTTGTCGGTGTGTGTGTGTGTGTTGTCGGTGTGTGTGTGTGTGTTGCCGGTGTGTGTGTGTGTGTTGTCGGTGTGTGTGTGTGTGTGTTGTCGGTGTGTGTGTGTGTTGTCGGTGTGTGTGTGTGTGTGTGTGTTGTCGGTGTGTGTGTGTGTGTTGTCGGTGTGTGTGTGTGTGTGTGTGTTGTCGGTGTGTGTGTGTGTGTGTTGTTGGTGTGTGTGTGTGTGTTGTCGGTGTGTGTATGTGTGTTGTCGGTGTGTGTGTGTGTGTGTTGTCGGAGTGTGTGTGTGTTTATGTGTTGTCGGTGTGTGTGTGTGTGTGTGTTGTCGGTGTGTGTGTGTTTATGTGTTGTCGGTGTGTGTGTGTGTGTGTTGTCGGTGTGTGTGTGTGTGTTGTCGGTGTGTGTGTGTGTGTGTGTTGTCGGTGTGTGTGTGTTGTCGGTGTGTGTGTGTGTGTTGTCGGTGTGTGTGTGTGTTGTCGGTGTGTGTGTGTGTGTGTTGTCGGTGTGTGTGTGTGTGTTGTCGGTGTGTGTGTGTGTTGTCGGTGTGTGTGTGTGTGTGTTGTCGGTGTGTGTGTGTGTGTGTTGTCAGTGTGTGTGTGTGTGTGTGTTGTCGGTGTGTGTGTGTGTTGTCGGTGTGTGTGTGTGTGTTGTCGGTGTGTGTGTGTGTGTGTTGTTGGTTTGTGTGTGTGTGTGTGTGTGTTGTCGGTGTGTGTGTGTGTGTGTGTTGTCGGTGTGTGTGTGTGTGTGTTGTCGGTGTGTGTGTGTGTGTGTTGTCAGTGTGTGTGTGTGTGTGTGTTATCGGTGTGTGTATGTTGTCGGTGTGTGTGTGTGTGTTGTCGGTGTGTGTGTGTGTGTGTGTTGTCGGTGTGTGTGTGTGTGTCTGTTGTCGGTGTGTGTGTGTGTGTTGTCGGTGTGTGTGTGTGTGTGTTGTTGGTTTGTGTGTGTGTGTGTGTGTGTGTGTTGTCGGTGTGTGTGTGTGTGTGTGTTGTCGGTGTGTGTGTGTGTGTGTTGTCGGTGTGTGTGTGTGTGTGTTGTCAGTGTGTGTGTGTGTGTGTTATCGGTGTGTGTATGTTGTCGGTGTGTGTGTGTGTGTTGTCGGTGTGTGTGTGTGTGTGTGTTGTCGGTGTGTGTGTGTGTGTCTGTTGTCGGTGTGTGTGTGTGTGTTGTCGGTGTGTGTGTGTGTGTGTTGTCGGTGTGTGTGTGTGTGTTGTCGGTGTGTGTGTGTTATCGGTGTGTGTGTTGTCGGTGTGTGTGTGTGTGTGTGTGTGTTGTCGGTGTGTGTGTGTGTGTTTTCGGTGTGTGTGTGTGTGTGTTGTCGGTGTGTGTGTGTGTGTTATCGGTGTGTGTGTGTTGTCGGTGTGTGTGTGTGTGTTGTCGGTGTGTGTGTGTGTGTGTGTTGTCGGTGTGTGTGTGTGTGTCTGTTGTCAGTGTTTGTGTGTGTGTTGTCGGTGTGTGTGTGTGTGTGTTGTCGGTGTGTGTGTGTGTGTTGTCGGTGTGTGTGTGTGTGTGTTGTCGGTGTGTGTGTGTGTGTGTTGTGTGTGTGTGTGTTGTCGGTGTGTGTGTGTGTGTGTTGTCGGTGTGTGTGTGTGTTGTCGGTGTGTGTGTGTGTGTGTGTGTGTTGTCGGTGTGTGTGTGTTATCAGTGTGTGTGTGTGTGTGTGTGTGTGTTGTCGGTGTGTGTGTGTGTGTTGTTGGTGTGTGTGTGTGTGTGTGTTGTCGGTGTGTGTGTTTGTGTGTGTGTGTTGTCGGTGTGTGTGTGTGTGTGTGTGTTGTCGGTGTGTGTGTGTGTGTGTTGTCGGTGTGTGTGTGTTGTCGGTGTGTGTGTGTGTGTGTTGTCGGTGTGTGTGTGTTGTCGGTGTGTGTGTGTTGTCGGTGTGTGTGTGTGTGTGTGTTGTCGGTGTGTGTGTGTGTGTGTTGTCGGTGTGTGTGTGTGTGTTGTTGGTGTGTGTGTGTGTGTGTGTTATCGGTGTGTGTGTGTGTGTGTTGTCGGTGTGTGTGTGTGTGTTGTCGGTGTGTGTGTGTGTTGTCGGTGTGTGTGTGTGTTGTCGGTGTGTGTGTGTGTGTGTGTGTGTGTTGTCGGTGTGTGTGTGTGTTTATGTGTTGTCGGTGTGTGTGTGTGTGTGTGTTGTCGGTGTGTGTGTGTGTGTGTGTTGTCGGTGTGTGTGTGTGTGTTGCCGGTGTGTGTGTGTGTGTTGTCGGTGTGTGTGTGTGTGTGTTGTCAGTGTGTGTGTGTGTGTGTTGTCGGTGTGTGTGTGTGTGTGTGTGTGTTGTCGGTGTGTGTGTGTGTGTTGTCGGTGTGTGTGTGTGTGTGTTGTCGGTGTGTGTGTGTGTGTGTTGTCGGTGTGTGTGTGTGTGTGTGTGTGTGTTGTCGGTGTGTGTGTGTTGTCGGTGTGTGTGTGTGTGTGTTGTCGGTGTGTGTGTGTGTTTATGTGTTGTCAGTGTGTGTGTGTGTGTGTTGTCGGTGTGTGTGTGTTTATGTGTTGTCGGTGTGTGTGTGTGTGTGTTGTCGGTGTGTGTGTGTGTGTTGTCGGTGTGTGTGTGTGTGTTGTCGGTGTGTGTGTGTGTGTTGTCGGTGTGTGTGTGTGTTGTCGGTGTGTGTGTGTGTTGTCGGTGTGTGTGTGTGTGTTGTCGGTGTGTGTGTGTGTGTTGCCGGTGTGTGTGTGTGTGTGTTGTCGGTGTGTGTGTGTGTGTGTTGTCAGTGTGTGTGTGTGTGTGTGTTGTCGGTGTGTGTGTGTGTTGTCGGTGTGTGTGTGTGTGTTGTCGGTGTGTGTGTGTGTGTGTTGTCGGTTTGTGTGTGTGTGTGTGTGTGTTGTCGGTGTGTGTGTGTGTGTTGTCGGTGTGTGTGTGTTGTCGGTGTGTGTGTGTGTGTGTGTTGTCGGTGTGTGTGTGTGTGTTGTCGGTGTGTGTGTGTGTTGTCGGTGTGTGTGTGTGATGTCGGTGTGTGTGTGTGTGTGTTGTCAGTGTGTGTGTGTGTGTGTGTTGTCGGTGTGTGTGTGTGTTGTCGGTGTGTGTGTGTGTGTTGTCGGTGTGTGTGTGTGTGTGTTGTCGGTTTGTGTGTGTGTGTGTGTGTGTTGTCGGTGTGTGTGTGTGTGTTGTCGGTGTGTGTGTGTTGTCGGTGTGTGTGTGTGTGTGTGTTGTCGGTGTGTGTGTGTGTGTTGTCGGTGTGTGTGTGTGTTGTCGGTGTGTGTGTGTGATGTCGGTGTGTGTGTGTGTGTTGTCGGTGTGTGTGTGTGTGTTGCCGGTGTGTGTGTGTGTGTGTTGTCGGTGTGTGTGTGTGTGTGTTGTCAGTGTGTGTGTGTGTGTGTGTTGTCGGTGTGTGTGTGTGTTGTCGGTGTGTGTGTGTGTTGTCGGTGTGTGTGTGTGTGTGTGTGTGTGTTGTCGGTGTGTGTGTGTTATCAGTGTGTGTGTGTGTGTGTGTGTGTGTGTTGTCGGTGTGTGTGTGTGTGTTGTCGGTGTGTGTGTGTGTGTGTGTTGTCGGTGTGTGTGTGTGTGTGTGTGTTGTCGGTGTGTGTGTGTGTGTTGTCGGTGTGTGTGTGTGTGTGTGTGTTGTCGGTGTGTGTGTGTGTGTGTTGTTGGTGTGTGTGTGTGTGTTGTCGGTGTGTGTATGTGTGTTGTCGGTGTGTGTGTGTGTGTGTTGTCGGAGTGTGTGTGTGTTTATGTGTTGTCGGTGTGTGTGTGTGTGTGTTGCCGGTGTGTGTGTGTGTTGTCGGTGTGTGTGTGTGTTGTCAGTGTGTGTGTTTGTGTGTGTTGTCGGTGTGTGTGTGTGTTGTCGGTGTGTGTGTGTGTGTTGTCGGTGTGTGTGTGTGTGTGTTGTGGGTTTGTGTGTGTGTGTGTGTGTGTGTTGTCGGTGTGTGTGTGTGTGTTGTCGGTGTGTGTGTGTTGTCGGTGTGTGTGTGTGTGTGTGTTGTCGGTGTGTGTGTGTGTGTGTTGTCGGTGTGTGTGTGTGTGTGTGTGTGTTGTCAGTGTGTGTGTGTGTGTGTGTGTTGTCGGTGTGTGTGTGTGTGTGTGTGTGTGTTGTCGGTGTGTGTGTGTGTGTGTGTTTTCGGTGTGTGTGTGTGTTGTCGGTGTGTGTGTGTTGACGGTGTGTGTGTGTGTGTTGTCGGTGTGTGTGTGTGTGTGTTGTCGGTGTGTGTGTGTGTGTCTGTTGTCGGTGTGTGTGTGTTGTCAGTGTGTGTGTGTGTGTGTTGTCGGTGTGTGTGTGTGTGTTGTCGGTGTGTGTGTGTGTGTGTGTGTTGTCGGTGTGTGTGTGTGTGTGTTGTGTGTGTGTGTGTTGTCGGTGTGTGTGTGTGTGTTGTCGGTGTGTGTGTGTGTTGTCGGTGTGTGTTTGTGTGTGTGTGTGTGTTGTCGGTGTGTGTGTGTTATCAGTGTGTGTGTGTGTGTGTGTGTGTGTGTTGTCGGTGTGTGTGTGTGTGTTGTCGGTGTGTGTGTGTGTGTGTGTTGTCGTTGTGTGTGTGTGTGTGTGTGTTGTCGGTGTGTGTGTGTGTGTTGTCGGTGTGTGTGTGTGTGTGTGTGTTGTCGGTGTGTGTGTGTGTGTGTGTTGTTGGTGTGTGTGTGTGTGTTGTCGGTGTGTGTATGTGTGTTGTCGGTGTGTGTGTGTGTGTGTTGTCGGAGTGTGTGTGTGTTTATGTGTTGTCGGTGTGTGTGTGTGTGTGTTGTCGGTGTGTGTGTGTTTATGTGTTGTCGGTGTGTGTGTGTGTGTGTTGTCGGTGTGTGTGTGTGTGTTGTCGGTGTGTGTGTGTGTGTGTGTTGTCGGTGTGTGTGTGTTGTCGGTGTGTGTGTGTGTGTTGTCGGTGTGTGTGTGTGTTGTCGGTGTGTGTGTGTGTGTTGTCGGTGTGTGTGTGTGTGTTGTCGGTGTGTGTGTGTGTTGTCGGTGTGTGTGTGTGTGTTGTCGGTGTGTGTGTGTGTGTGTTGTCAGTGTGTGTGTGTGTGTGTGTTGTCGGTGTGTGTGTGTGTTGTCGGTGTGTGTGTGTGTGTTGTCGGGGGGTGTGTGTGTGTGTGTTGTCGGTTTGTGTGTGTGTGTGTGTGTGTGTTGTCGGTGTGTGTGTGTGTGTTGTCGGTGTGTGTGTGTTGTCGGTGTGTGTGTGTGTGTGTGTTGTCGGTGTGTGTGTGTGTGTGTTGTCGGTGTGTGTGTGTGTGTGTTGTCAGTGTGTGTGTGTGTGTGTTATCGGTGTGTGTGTGTTGTCGGTGTGTGTGTGTGTGTTGTCGGTGTGTGTGTGTGTGTGTGTTGTCGGTGTGTGTGTGTGTGTCTGTTGTCGGTGTGTGTGTGTGTGTTGTCGGTGTGTGTGTGTGTGTGTTGTTGGTGTGTGTGTGTGTGTTGTCGGTGTGTGTGTGTTGTCGGTGTGTGTGTTGTCGGTGTGTGTGTGTGTGTGTTGTCGGTGTGTGTGTGTGTGTTTTCGGTGTGTGTGTGTGTGTGTTGTCGGTGTGTGTGTGTGTGTGTTATCGGTGTGTGTGTGTTGTCGGTGTGTGTGTGTGTGTTGTCGGTGTGTGTGTGTGTGTGTGTTGTCGGTGTGGGTGTGTGTGTCTGTTGTCGGTGTGTGTGTGTGTGTTGTCGGTGTGTGTGTGTGTGTTGTCGTTGTGTGTGTGTGTGTGTTGTCGGTGTGTGTGTGTGTGTGTTGTGTGTGTGTGTGTGTTGTCGGTGTGTGTGTGTGTGTGTTGTCGGTGTGTGTGTGTGTTGTCGGTGTGTGTGTGTGTGTGTGTGTGTGTGTGTTGTCGGTGTGTGTGTGTTATCAGTGTGTGTGTGTGTGTGTGTGTGTGTGTGTTGTCGGTGTGTGTGTGTGTGTTGTTGGTGTGTGTGTGTGTGTTGTCGGTGTGTGTGTTTGTGTGTGTGTGTTGTCGGTGTGTGTGTGTGTGTGTTGTCGGTGTGTGTGTGTGTGTGTGTTGTCGGTGTGTGTGTGTTGTCGGTGTGTGTGTGTGTGTTGTCGGTGTGTGTGTGTTGTCGGTGTGTGTGTGTGTGTTGTCGGTGTCTGTGTGTGTGTGTGTTGTCGGTGTGTGTGTGTGTGTGTTGTCGGTGTGTGTGTGTGTGTTGTTGGTGTGTGTGTGTGTGTGTGTGTTATCGGTGTGTGTGTGTGTTGTCGGTGTGTGTGTGTGTGTGTTGTCGGTGTGTGTGTGTGTGTTGTCGGTGTGTGTGTGTGTGTTGTCGGTGTGTGTGTGTGTGGTCGGTGTGTGTGTGTGTGTTGTCGGTGTGTGTGTGTGTGTTGTCGGTGTGTGTGTGTCTGTGTTGTCAGTGTGTGTGTGTGTGTGTTGTCGGTGTGTGTGTGTTTATGTGTTGTCGGTGTGTGTGTGTGTGTGTTGTCGGTGTGTGTGTGTGTGTTGTCGGTGTGTGTGTTGTCGGTGTGTGTGTGTGTTGTCGGTGTGTGTGTGTGTGTGTGTGTGTGTTGTCGGTGTGTGTTTGTGTGTGTTGTCGGTGTGTGTGTGTGTGTGTGTTGTCGGTGTGTGTGTGTGTGTGTGTTGTCGGTGTGTGTGTGTGTGTTGCCGGTGTGTGTGTGTTGTCGGTGTGTGTGTGTGTTGTCAGTGTGTGTGTGTGTGTGTTGTCGGTGTGTGTGTGTGTGTGTGTGTGTGTTGTCGGTGTGTGTGTGTGTGTTGTCGGTGTGTGTGTGTTGTCGGTGTGTGTGTGTGTGTTGTCGGTGTGTGTGTGTGTTGTCGGTGTGTGTGTGTGTGTGTGTTGTCGGTGTGTGTGTGTGTGTTGTCGGTGTGTGTGTGTGTTGTCGGTGTGTGTGTGTGTGTGTTGTCGGTGTGTGTGTGTGTGTGTTGTCAGTGTGTGTGTGTGTGTGTGTTGTCGGTGTGTGTGTGTGTTGTCGGTGTGTGTGTGTGTGTTGTCGGTGTGTGTGTGTGTGTGTTGTCGGTTTGTGTGTGTGTGTGTGTGTGTTGTCGGTGTGTGTGTGTGTGTTGTCGGTGTGTGTGTGTTGTCGGTGTGTGTGTGTGTGTGTGTTGTCGGTGTGTGTGTGTGTGTGTTGTCGGTGTGTGTGTGTGTGTGTTGTCAGTGTGTGTGTGTGTGTGTTATCGGTGTGTGTGTGTTGTCGGTGTGTGTGTGTGTGTTGTCGGTGTGTGTGTGTGTGTGTGTTGTCGGTGTGTGTGTGTGTGTCTGTTGTCGGTGTGTGTGTGTGTGTTGTCGGTGTGTGTGTGTGTGTGTTGTTGGTGTGTGTGTGTGTGTTGTCGGTGTGTGTGTGTTGTCGGTGTGTGTGTTGTCGGTGTGTGTGTGTGTGTGTGTGTTGTCGGTGTGTGTGTGTGTGTTTTCGGTGTGTGTGTGTGTGTGTTGTCGGTGTGTGTGTGTGTGTGTGTTATCGGTGTGTGTGTGTTGTCGGTGTGTGTGTGTGTGTTGTCGGTGTGTGTGTGTGTGTGTGTTGTCGGTGTGTGTGTGTGTGTCGGTTGTCGGTGTGTGTGTGTGTGTTGTCGGTGTGTGTGTGTGTGTTGTCGGTGTGTGTGTGTGTGTGTTGTCGGTGTGTGTGTGTGTGTGTTGTGTGTGTGTTTGTGTTGTCGGTGTGTGTGTGTGTGTGTTGTCGGTGTGTGTGTGTGTTGTCGGTGTGTGTGTGTGTGTGTGTGTGTGTGTGTGTGTTGTCGGTGTGTGTGTGTTATCAGTGTGTGTGTGTGTGTGTGTGTGTGTGTGTGTGTGTTGTCGGTGTGTGTGTGTGTGTTGTTGGTGTGTGTGTGTGTGTGTGTTGTCGGTGTGTGTGTTTGTGTGTGTGTGTTGTCGGTGTGTGTGTGTGTGTGTTGTCGGTGTGTGTGTGTGTGTGTTGTCGGTGTGTGTGTGTTGTCGGTGTGTGTGTGTGTGTTGTCGGTGTGTGTGTGTTGTCGGTGTGTGTGTGTGTGTGTTGTCGGTGTGTGTGTGTGTGTGTGTTGTCGGTGTGTGTGTGTGTTGTCGGTGTGTGTGTGTGTGTTGTTGGTGTGTGTGTGTGTGTTATCGGTGTGTGTGTGTGTGTGTTGTCGGTGTGTGTGTGTGTGTGTTGTCGGTGTGTGTGTGTGTGTTGTCGGTGTGTGTGTGTGTGTGTTGTCGGTGTGTGTGTGTGTGGTCGGTGTGTGTGTGTGTGTTGTCGGTGTGTGTGTGTGTGTGTTGTCGGTGTGTGTGTGTCTGTGTTGTCGGTGTGTGTGTGTGTGTTGTCGGTGTGTGTGTGTGTTGTCGGTGTGTGTGTGTGTTGTCGGTGTGTGTGTGTGTGTGTGTGTGTGTTGTCGGTGTGTGTGTGTGTTTATGTGTTGTCGGTGTGTGTGTGTGTGTGTGTTGTCGGTGTGTGTGTGTGTGTGTGTTGTCGGTGTGTGTGTGTGTGTTGCCGGTGTGTGTGTGTGTGTGTTGTCAGTGTGTGTGTGTGTGTGTTGTCGGTGTGTGTGTGTGTGTGTGTGTGTTGTCGGTGTGTGTGTGTGTGTTGTCGGTGTGTGTGTGTGTGTGTGTTGTCGGTGTGTGTGTGTGTGTGTTGTCGGTGTGTGTGTGTGTGTGTGTGTGTGTTGTCGGTGTGTGTGTGTTGTCGGTGTGTGTGTGTGTGTGTGTTGTCGGTGTGTGTGTGTGTTTATGTGTTGTCAGTGTGTGTGTGTGTGTTGTCGGTGTGTGTGTGTTTATGTGTTGTCGGTGTGTGTGTGTGTGTTGTCGGTGTGTGTGTGTGTGTTGTCGGTGTGTGTGTGTGTGTGTGTTGTCGGTGTGTGTGTGTGTGTTGTAGGTGTGTGTGTGTGTTGTCGGTGTGTGTGTGTGTTGTCGGTGTGTGTGTGTGTGTTGTCGGTGTGTCTGTGTGTGTTGTCGGTGTGTGTGTGTGTGTTGCCGGTGTGTGTGTGTGTGTGTTGTCGGTGTGTGTGTGTGTGTTGTTGGTGTGTGTGTGTGTGTGTGTTATCGGTGTGTGTGTGTGTGTGTTGTCGGTGTGTGTGTGTGTGTGTTGTCGGTGTGTGTGTGTGTGTTGTCGGTGTGTGTGTGTGTGTTGTCGGTGTGTGTGTGTGTGGTCGGTGTGTGTGTGTGTGTTGTCGGTGTGTGTGTGTGTGTTGTCGGTGTGTGTGTGTCTGTGTTGTCGGTGTGTGTGTGTGTGTTGTCGGTGTGTGTGTGTGTTGTCGGTGTGTGTGTGTGTTGTCGGTGTGTGTGTGTGTGTGTGTGTGTGTTGTCGGTGTGTGTGTGTGTTTATGTGTTGTCGGTGTGTGTGTGTGTGTGTGTTGTCGGTGTGTGTGTGTGTGTGTGTTGTCGGTGTGTGTGTGTGTGTTGCCGGTGTGTGTGTGTGTGTTGTCGGTGTGTGTGTGTGTGTGTTGTCAGTGTGTGTGTGTGTGTGTTGTCGGTGTGTGTGTGTGTGTGTGTGTGTTGTCGGTGTGTGTGTGTGTGTTGTCGGTGTGTGTGTGTTATCAGTGTGTGTGTGTGTGTGTGTGTGTGTGTTGTCGGTGTGTGTGTGTGTGTTGTCGGTGTGTGTGTGTGTGTGTGTTGTCGTTGTGTGTGTGTGTGTGTGTGTTGTCGGTGTGTGTGTGTGTGTTGTCGGTGTGTGTGTGTGTGTGTGTGTTGTCGGTGTGTGTGTGTGTGTGTGTTGTTGGTGTGTGTGTGTGTGTTGTCGGTGTGTGTATGTGTGTTGTCGGTGTGTGTGTGTGTGTGTTGTCGGAGTGTGTGTGTGTTTATGTGTTGTCGGTGTGTGTGTGTGTGTGTTGTCGGTGTGTGTGTGTTTATGTGTTGTCGGTGTGTGTGTGTGTGTGTTGTCGGTGTGTGTGTGTGTGTTGTCGGTGTGTGTGTGTGTGTGTGTTGTCGGTGTGTGTGTGTTGTCGGTGTGTGTGTGTGTGTTGTCGGTGTGTGTGTGTGTTGTCGGTGTGTGTGTGTGTGTTGTCGGTGTGTGTGTGTGTGTTGTCGGTGTGTGTGTGTGTTGTCGGTGTGTGTGTGTGTGTTGTCGGTGTGTGTGTGTGTGTGTTGTCAGTGTGTGTGTGTGTGTGTGTTGTCGGTGTGTGTGTGTGTTGTCGGTGTGTGTGTGTGTGTTGTCGGGGGGTGTGTGTGTGTGTGTTGTCGGTTTGTGTGTGTGTGTGTGTGTGTGTTGTCGGTGTGTGTGTGTGTGTTGTCGGTGTGTGTGTGTTGTCGGTGTGTGTGTGTGTGTGTGTTGTCGGTGTGTGTGTGTGTGTGTTGTCGGTGTGTGTGTGTGTGTGTTGTCAGTGTGTGTGTGTGTGTGTTATCGGTGTGTGTGTGTTGTCGGTGTGTGTGTGTGTGTTGTCGGTGTGTGTGTGTGTGTGTGTTGTCGGTGTGTGTGTGTGTGTCTGTTGTCGGTGTGTGTGTGTGTGTTGTCGGTGTGTGTGTGTGTTGTTGGTGTGTGTGTGTGTGTTGTCGGTGTGTGTGTGTTGTCGGTGTGTGTGTTGTCGGTGTGTGTGTGTGTGTGTTGTCGGTGTGTGTGTGTGTGTTTTCGGTGTGTGTGTGTGTGTGTTGTCGGTGTGTGTGTGTGTGTGTTATCGGTGTGTGTGTGTTGTCGGTGTGTGTGTGTGTGTTGTCGGTGTGTGTGTGTGTGTGTGTTGTCGGTGTGTGTGTGTGTGTCTGTTGTCGGTGTGTGTGTGTGTGTTGTCGGTGTGTGTGTGTGTGTTGTCGTTGTGTGTGTGTGTGTGTTGTCGGTGTGTGTGTGTGTGTGTTGTGTGTGTGTGTGTGTTGTCGGTGTGTGTGTGTGTGTGTTGTCGGTGTGTGTGTGTGTTGTCGGTGTGTGTGTGTGTGTGTGTGTGTGTGTGTTGTCGGTGTGTGTGTGTTATCAGTGTGTGTGTGTGTGTGTGTGTGTGTGTGTGTTGTCGGTGTGTGTGTGTGTGTTGTTGGTGTGTGTGTGTGTGTTGTCGGTGTGTGTGTTTGTGTGTGTGTGTTGTCGGTGTGTGTGTGTGTGTGTTGTCGGTGTGTGTGTGTGTGTGTGTTGTCGGTGTGTGTGTGTTGTCGGTGTGTGTGTGTGTGTTGTCGGTGTGTGTGTGTTGTCGGTGTGTGTGTGTGTGTTGTCGGTGTCTGTGTGTGTGTGTGTTGTCGGTGTGTGTGTGTGTGTGTTGTCGGTGTGTGTGTGTGTGTTGTTGGTGTGTGTGTGTGTGTGTGTGTTATCGGTGTGTGTGTGTGTTGTCGGTGTGTGTGTGTGTGTGTTGTCGGTGTGTGTGTGTGTGTTGTCGGTGTGTGTGTGTGTGTTGTCGGTGTGTGTGTGTGTGGTCGGTGTGTGTGTGTGTGTTGTCGGTGTGTGTGTGTGTGTTGTCGGTGTGTGTGTGTCTGTGTTGTCAGTGTGTGTGTGTGTGTGTTGTCGGTGTGTGTGTGTTTATGTGTTGTCGGTGTGTGTGTGTGTGTGTTGTCGGTGTGTGTGTGTGTGTTGTCGGTGTGTGTGTTGTCGGTGTGTGTGTGTGTTGTCGGTGTGTGTGTGTGTGTGTGTGTGTGTTGTCGGTGTGTGTGTGTGTGTGTTGTCGGTGTGTGTGTGTGTGTGTGTTGTCGGTGTGTGTGTGTGTGTGTGTTGTCGGTGTGTGTGTGTGTGTTGCCGGTGTGTGTGTGTTGTCGGTGTGTGTGTGTGTGTGTTGTCAGTGTGTGTGTGTGTGTGTTGTCGGTGTGTGTGTGTGTGTGTGTGTTGTCGGTGTGTGTGTGTGTGTTGTCGGTGTGTGTGTGTTGTCGGTGTGTGTGTGTGTGTTGTCGGTGTGTGTGTGTGTTGTCGGTGTGTGTGTGTGTGTGTGTTGTCGGTGTGTGTGTGTGTGTTGTCGGTGTGTGTGTGTGTTGTCGGTGTGTGTGTGTGTGTGTTGTCGGTGTGTGTGTGTGTGTGTTGTCAGTGTGTGTGTGTGTGTGTGTTGTCGGTGTGTGTGTGTGTTGTCGGTGTGTGTGTGTGTGTTGTCGGTGTGTGTGTGTGTGTGTTGTCGGTTTGTGTGTGTGTGTGTGTGTGTTGTCGGTGTGTGTGTGTGTGTTGTCGGTGTGTGTGTGTTGTCGGTGTGTGGTGTGTGTGTGTTGTCGGTGTGTGTGTGTGTGTGTTGTCGGTGTGTGTGTGTGTGTGTTGTCAGTGTGTGTGTGTGTGTGTTATCGGTGTGTGTGTGTTGTCGGTGTGTGTGTGTGTGTTGTCGGTGTGTGTGTGTGTGTGTGTTGTCGGTGTGTGTGTGTGTGTCTGTTGTCGGTGTGTGTGTGTGTGTTGTCGGTGTGTGTGTGTGTGTGTTGTTGGTGTGTGTGTGTGTGTTGTCGGTGTGTGTGTGTTGTCGGTGTGTGTGTTGTCGGTGTGTGTGTGTGTGTGTGTGTTGTCGGTGTGTGTGTTTTCGGTGTGTGTGTGTGTGTGTTGTCGGTGTGTGTGTGTGTGTGTGTTATCGGTGTGTGTGTGTTGTCGGTGTGTGTGTGTGTGTTGTCGGTGTGTGTGTGTGTGTGTGTTGTCGGTGTGTGTGTGTGTGTCGGTTGTCGGTGTGTGTGTGTGTGTTGTCGGTGTGTGTGTGTGTGTTGTCGGTGTGTGTGTGTGTGTTGTCGGTGTGTGTGTGTGTGTGTTGTGTGTGTGTTTGTGTTGTCGGTGTGTGTGTGTGTGTGTTGTCGGTGTGTGTGTGTGTTGTCGGTGTGTGTGTGTGTGTGTGTGTGTGTGTGTGTGTTGTCGGTGTGTGTGTGTTATCAGTGTGTGTGTGTGTGTGTGTGTGTGTGTGTGTGTGTTGTCGGTGTGTGTGTGTGTGTTGTTGGTGTGTGTGTGTGTGTGTGTTGTCGGTGTGTGTGTTTGTGTGTGTGTGTTGTCGGTGTGTGTGTGTGTGTGTTGTCGGTGTGTGTGTGTGTGTGTTGTCGGTGTGTGTGTGTTGTCGGTGTGTGTGTGTGTGTTGTCGGTGTGTGTGTGTTGTCGGTGTGTGTGTGTGTGTGTTGTCGGTGTGTGTGTGTGTGTGTGTTGTCGGTGTGTGTGTGTGTTGTCGGTGTGTGTGTGTGTGTTGTTGGTGTGTGTGTGTGTGTTATCGGTGTGTGTGTGTGTGTGTTGTCGGTGTGTGTGTGTGTGTGTTGTCGGTGTGTGTGTGTGTTGTCGGTGTGTGTGTGTGTGTGTTGTCGGTGTGTGTGTGTGTGGTCGGTGTGTGTGTGTGTGTTGTCGGTGTGTGTGTGTGTGTGTTGTCGGTGTGTGTGTGTCTGTGTTGTCGGTGTGTGTGTGTGTGTTGTCGGTGTGTGTGTGTGTTGTCGGTGTGTGTGTGTGTTGTCGGTGTGTGTGTGTGTGTGTGTGTGTGTTGTCGGTGTGTGTGTGTGTTTATGTGTTGTCGGTGTGTGTGTGTGTGTGTGTTGTCGGTGTGTGTGTGTGTGTGTGTTGTCGGTGTGTGTGTGTGTGTTGCCGGTGTGTGTGTGTGTGTGTTGTCAGTGTGTGTGTGTGTGTGTTGTCGGTGTGTGTGTGTGTGTGTGTGTGTTGTCGGTGTGTGTGTGTGTGTGTGTTGTCGGTGTGTGTGTGTGTGTGTTGTCGGTGTGTGTGTGTGTGTGTGTGTGTGTTGTCGGTGTGTGTGTGTTGTCGGTGTGTGTGTGTGTGTGTGTTGTCGGTGTGTGTGTGTGTTTATGTGTTGTCAGTGTGTGTGTGTGTGTTGTCGGTGTGTGTGTGTTTATGTGTTGTCGGTGTGTGTGTGTGTGTTGTCGGTGTGTGTGTGTGTGTTGTCGGTGTGTGTGTGTGTGTGTGTTGTCGGTGTGTGTGTGTGTGTTGTAGGTGTGTGTGTGTGTTGTCGGTGTGTGTGTGTGTTGTCGGTGTGTGTGTGTGTGTTGTCGGTGTGTCTGTGTGTGTTGTCGGTGTGTGTGTGTGTGTTGCCGGTGTGTGTGTGTGTGTGTTGTCGGTGTGTGTGTGTGTGTTGTTGGTGTGTGTGTGTGTGTGTGTTATCGGTGTGTGTGTGTGTGTGTTGTCGGTGTGTGTGTGTGTGTGTTGTCGGTGTGTGTGTGTGTGTTGTCGGTGTGTGTGTGTGTGTTGTCGGTGTGTGTGTGTGTGGTCGGTGTGTGTGTGTGTGTTGTCGGTGTGTGTGTGTGTGTTGTCGGTGTGTGTGTGTCTGTGTTGTCGGTGTGTGTGTGTGTGTTGTCGGTGTGTGTGTGTGTTGTCGGTGTGTGTGTGTGTTGTCGGTGTGTGTGTGTGTGTGTGTGTGTGTTGTCGGTGTGTGTGTGTGTTTATGTGTTGTCGGTGTGTGTGTGTGTGTGTGTTGTCGGTGTGTGTGTGTGTGTGTGTTGTCGGTGTGTGTGTGTGTGTTGCCGGTGTGTGTGTGTGTGTTGTCGGTGTGTGTGTGTGTGTGTTGTCAGTGTGTGTGTGTGTGTGTTGTCGGTGTGTGTGTGTGTGTGTGTGTGTTGTCGGTGTGTGTGTGTGTGTTGTCGGTGTGTGTGTGTGTGTGTTGTCGGTGTGTGTGTGTGTGTGTTGTCGGTGTGTGTGTGTGTGTGTGTGTTGTCGGTGTGTGTGTGTTGTCGGTGTGTGTGTGTGTGTGTGTTGTCGGTGTGTGTGTGTGTTTATGTGTTGTCAGTGTGTGTGTGTGTGTTGTCGGTGTGTGTGTGTTTATGTGTTGTCGGTGTGTGTGTGTGTGTGTTGTCGGTGTGTGTGTTGTCGGTGTGTGTGTGTGTGTGTTGTCGGTGTGTGTGTGTGTGTTTTCGGTGTGTGTGTGTGTGTGTTGTCGGTGTGTGTGTGTGTGTGTTATCGGTGTGTGTGTGTTGTCGGTGTGTGTGTGTGTGTTGTCGGTGTGTGTGTGTGTGTGTTGTCGGTGTGTGTGTGTGTGTCTGTTGTCGGTGTGTGTGTGTGTGTTGTCGGTGTGTGTGTGTGTGTTGTCGTTGTGTGTGTGTGTGTGTGTTGTCGGTGTGTGTGTGTGTGTGTTGTGTGTGTGTGTGTGTTGTCGGTGTGTGTGTGTGTGTGTTATCGGTGTGTGTGTGTGTTGTCGGTGTGTGTGTGTGTGTGTGTGTGTGTGTGTGTTGTCGGTGTGTGTGTGTTATCAGTGTGTGTGTGTGTGTGTGTGTGTGTGTGTTGTCGGTGTGTGTGTGTGTGTTGTTGGTGTGTGTGTGTGTGTGTGTTGTCGGTGTGTGTGTTTGTGTGTGTGTGTTGTCGGTGTGTGTGTGTGTGTGTTGTCGGTGTGTGTGTGTGTGTGTGTTGTCGGTGTGTGTGTGTTGTCGGTGTGTGTGTGTGTGTTGTCGGTGTGTGTGTGTTGTCGGTGTGTGTGTGTGTGTTGTCGGTGTCTGTGTGTGTGTGTGTTGTCGGTGTGTGTGTGTGTGTGTTGTCGGTGTGTGTGTGTGTGTTGTTGGTGTGTGTGTGTGTGTGTGTTATCGGTGTGTGTGTGTGTGTGTTGTCGGTGTGTGTGTGTGTGTGTTGTCGGTGTGTGTGTGTGTGTTGTTGGTGTGTGTGTGTGTGTTGTCGGTGTGTGTGTGTGTGGTCGGTGTGTGTGTGTGTGTTGTCGGTGTGTGTGTGTGTGTTGTCGGTGTGTGTGTGTCTGTGTTGTCAGTGTGTGTGTGTGTGTGTTGTCGGTGTGTGTGTGTTTATGTGTTGTCGGTGTGTGTGTGTGTGTTGTCGGTGTGTGTGTGTGTGTTGTCGGTGTGTGTGTTGTCGGTGTGTGTGTGTGTTGTCGGTGTGTGTGTGTGTGTGTGTGTGTGTTGTCGGTGTGTGTGTGTGTGTGTTGTCGGTGTGTGTGTGTGTGTGTGTTGTCGGTGTGTGTGTGTGTGTGTGTTGTCGGTGTGTGTGTGTGTGTTGCCGGTGTGTGTGTGTTGTCGGTGTGTGTGTGTGTGTGTTGTCAGTGTGTGTGTGTGTGTGTTGTCGGTGTGTGTGTGTGTGTGTGTGTGTGTGTTGTCGGTGTGTGTGTGTGTGTTGTCGGTGTGTGTGTGTTGTCGGTGTGTGTGTGTGTTGTCGGTGTGTGTGTGTGTTGTCGGTGTGTGTGTGTGTGTGTGTTGTCGGTGTGTGTGTGTTGTCGGTGTGTGTGTGTGTTGTCGGTGTGTGTGTGTGTGTGTTGTCGGTGTGTGTGTGTGTGTGTTGTCAGTGTGTGTGTGTGTGTGTGTTGTCGGTGTGTGTGTGTGTTGTCGGTGTGTGTGTGTGTGTTGTCGGTGTGTGTGTGTGTGTGTTGTCGGTTTGTGTGTGTGTGTGTGTGTGTTGTCGGTGTGTGTGTGTGTGTTGTCGGTGTGTGTGTGTTGTCGGTGTGTGTGTGTGTGTGTGTTGTCGGTGTGTGTGTGTGTGTGTTGTCGGTGTGTGTGTGTGTGTGTTGTCAGTGTGTGTGTGTGTGTGTTATCGGTGTGTGTGTGTTGTCGGTGTGTGTGTGTGTGTTGTCGGTGTGTGTGTGTGTGTGTGTTGTCGGTGTGTGTGTGTGTGTCTGTTGTCGGTGTGTGTGTGTGTGTTGTCGGTGTGTGTGTGTGTGTGTTGTTGGTGTGTGTGTGTGTTGTCGGTGTGTGTGTGTTGTCGGTGTGTGTGTTGTCGGTGTGTGTGTGTGTGTGTGTGTGTGTTGTCGGTGTGTGTGTGTGTGTTTTCGGTGTGTGTGTGTGTGTGTTGTCGGTGTGTGTGTGTGTGTGTGTTATCGGTGTGTGTGTGTTGTCGGTGTGTGTGTGTGTGTTGTCGGTGTGTGTGTGTGTGTGTGTTGTCGGTGTGTGTGTGTGTGTCGGTTGTCGGTGTGTGTGTGTGTGTTGTCGGTGTGTGTGTGTGTGTTGTCGGTGTGTGTGTGTGTGTGTTGTCGGTGTGTGTGTGTGTGTGGTGTGTGTGTGTGTGTGTTGTCGGTGTGTGTGTGTGTGTGTTGTCGGTGTGTGTGTGTGTTGTCGGTGTGTGTGTGTGTGTGTGTGTGTGTGTTGTCGGTGTGTGTGTGTTATCAGTGTGTGTGTGTGTGTGTGTGTGTGTGTGTGTTGTCGGTGTGTGTGTGTGTGTTGTTGGTGTGTGTGTGTGTGTGTGTTGTCGGTGTGTGTGTTTGTGTGTGTGTGTTGTCGGTGTGTGTGTGTGTGTGTTGTCGGTGTGTGTGTGTGTGTGTTGTCGGTGTGTGTGTGTTGTCGGTGTGTGTGTGTGTGTTGTCGGTGTGTGTGTGTTGTCGGTGTGTGTGTGTGTGTGTTGTCGGTGTGTGTGTGTGTGTGTGTTGTCGGTGTGTGTGTGTGTTGTCGGTGTGTGTGTGTGTGTTGTTGGTGTGTGTGTGTGTGTGTGTTATCGGTGTGTGTGTGTGTGTGTTGTCGGTGTGTGTGTGTGTGTGTGTGTTGTCGGTGTGTGTGTGTGTGTTGTCGGTGTGTGTGTGTGTGTTGTCGGTGTGTGTGTGTGTGGTCGGTGTGTGTGTGTGTGTTGTCGGTGTGTGTGTGTGTGTGTTGTCGGTGTGTGTGTGTCTGTGTTGTCGGTGTGTGTGTGTGTGTTGTCGGTGTGTGTGTGTGTTGTCGGTGTGTGTGTGTGTTGTCGGTGTGTGTGTGTGTGTGTGTGTGTGTTGTCGGTGTGTGTGTGTGTTTATGTGTTGTCGGTGTGTGTGTGTGTGTGTGTTGTCGGTGTGTGTGTGTGTGTGTGTTGTCGGTGTGTGTGTGTGTGTGTTGTCAGTGTGTGTGTGTGTGTGTTGTCGGTGTGTGTGTGTGTGTGTGTGTGTTGTCGGTGTGTGTGTGTGTGTTGCCGGTGTGTGTGTGTTGTCGGTGTGTGTGTGTGTGTGTTGTCAGTGTGTGTGTGTGTGTGTTGTCGGTGTGTGTGTGTGTGTGTGTGTGTTGTCGGTGTGTGTGTGTGTGTTGTCGGTGTGTGTGTGTTGTCGGTGTGTGTGTGTGTGTTGTCGGTGTGTGTGTGTGTTGTCGGTGTGTGTGTGTGTGTGTGTTGTCGGTGTGTGTGTGTGTGTTGTCGGTGTGTGTGTGTGTTGTCGGTGTGTGTGTGTGTGTGTTGTCGGTGTGTGTGTGTGTGTGTTGTCAGTGTGTGTGTGTGTGTGTGTTGTCGGTGTGTGTGTGTGTTGTCGGTGTGTGTGTGTGTGTTGTCGGTGTGTGTGTGTGTGTGTTGTCGGTTTGTGTGTGTGTGTGTGTGTGTTGTCGGTGTGTGTGTGTGTGTTGTCGGTGTGTGTGTGTTGTCGGTGTGTGTGTGTGTGTGTGTTGTCGGTGTGTGTGTGTGTGTGTTGTCGGTGTGTGTGTGTGTGTGTTGTCAGTGTGTGTGTGTGTGTGTTATCGGTGTGTGTGTGTTGTCGGTGTGTGTGTGTGTGTTGTCGGTGTGTGTGTGTGTGTGTGTTGTCGGTGTGTGTGTGTGTGTGTGTGTCTGTTGTCGGTGTGTGTGTGTGTGTTGTCGGTGTGTGTGTGTGTGTGTTGTTGGTGTGTGTGTGTGTGTTGTCGGTGTGTGTGTGTTGTCGGTGTGTGTGTTGTCGGTGTGTGTGTGTGTGTGTGTGTTGTCGGTGTGTGTGTGTGTGTTTTCGGTGTGTGTGTGTGTGTGTTGTCGGTGTGTGTGTGTGTGTGTGTGTTATCGGTGTGTGTGTGTTGTCGGTGTGTGTGTGTGTGTTGTCGGTGTGTGTGTGTGTGTGTGTTGTCGGTGTGTGTGTGTGTGTCTGTTGTCGGTGTGTGTGTGTGTGTTGTCGGTGTGTGTGTGTGTGTGTTGTTGGTGTGTGTGTGTGTGTTGTCGGTGTGTGTGTGTTGTCGGTGTGTGTGTTGTCGGTGTGTGTGTGTGTGTGTGTGTGTGTTGTCGGTGTGTGTGTGTGTGTTTTCGGTGTGTGTGTGTGTGTGTTGTCGGTGTGTGTGTGTGTGTGTGTTATCGGTGTGTGTGTGTTGTCGGTGTGTGTGTGTGTGTTGTCGGTGTGTGTGTGTGTGTGTGTTGTCGGTGTGTGTGTGTGTGTCGGTTGTCGGTGTGTGTGTGTGTGTTGTCGGTGTGTGTGTGTGTGTTGTCGGTGTGTGTGTGTGTGTGTTGTCGGTGTGTGTGTGTGTGTGTTGTGTGTGTGTGTGTGTTGTCGGTGTGTGTGTGTGTGTGTTGTCGGTGTGTGTGTGTGTTGTCGGTGTGTGTGTGTGTGTGTGTGTGTGTGTGTTGTCGGTGTGTGTGTGTTATCAGTGTGTGTGGTGTGTGTGTGTGTGTGTGTGTGTTGTCGGTGTGTGTGTGTGTGTTGTTGGTGTGTGTGTGTGTGTGTGTTGTCGGTGTGTGTGTTTGTGTGTGTGTGTTGTCGGTGTGTGTGTGTGTGTGTTGTCGGTGTGTGTGTGTGTGTGTTGTCGGTGTGTGTGTGTTGTCGGTGTGTGTGTGTGTGTTGTCGGTGTGTGTGTGTTGTCGGTGTGTGTGTGTGTGTGTTGTCGGTGTGTGTGTGTGTGTGTGTGTTGTCGGTGTGTGTGTGTGTTGTCGGTGTGTGTGTGTGTGTTGTTGGTGTGTGTGTGTGTGTGTGTTATCGGTGTGTGTGTGTGTGTGTTGTCAGTGTGTGTGTGTGTGTGTGTGTTGTCGGTGTGTGTGTGTGTGTTGTCGGTGTGTGTGTGTGTGTTGTCGGTGTGTGTGTGTGTGGTCGGTGTGTGTGTGTGTGTTGTCGGTGTGTGTGTGTGTGTGTTGTCGGTGTGTGTGTGTCTGTGTTGTCGGTGTGTGTGTGTGTGTTGTCGGTGTGTGTGTGTGTTGTCGGTGTGTGTGTGTGTTGTCGGTGTGTGTGTGTGTGTGTGTGTGTGTTGTCGGTGTGTGTGTGTGTTTATGTGTTGTCGGTGTGTGTGTGTGTGTGTGTTGTCGGTGTGTGTGTGTGTGTGTGTTGTCGGTGTGTGTGTGTGTGTTGCCGGTGTGTGTGTGTGTGTGTTGTCGGTGTGTGTGTGTGTGTGTTGTCAGTGTGTGTGTGTGTGTGTGTTGTCGGTGTGTGTGTGTGTGTTGCCGGTGTGTGTGTGTTGTCGGTGTGTGTGTGTGTGTGTTGTCAGTGTGTGTGTGTGTGTGTTGTCGGTGTGTGTGTGTGTGTGTGTGTGTTGTCGGTGTGTGTGTGTGTGTTGTCGGTGTGTGTGTGTTGTCGGTGTGTGTGTGTGTGTTGTCGGTGTGTGTGTGTGTTGTCGGTGTGTGTGTGTGTGTGTGTTGTCGGTGTGTGTGTGTGTGTTGTCGGTGTGTGTGTGTGTTGTCGGTGTGTGTGTGTGTGTGTTGTCGGTGTGTGTGTGTGTGTGTTGTCAGTGTGTGTGTGTGTGTGTGTTGTCGGTGTGTGTGTGTGTTGTCGGTGTGTGTGTGTGTGTTGTCGGTGTGTGTGTGTGTGTGTTGTCGGTTTGTGTGTGTGTGTGTGTGTGTTGTCGGTGTGTGTGTGTGTGTTGTCGGTGTGTGTGTGTTGTCGGTGTGTGTGTGTGTGTGTGTTGTCGGTGTGTGTGTGTGTGTGTTGTCGGTGTGTGTGTGTGTGTGTTGTCAGTGTGTGTGTGTGTGTGTTATCGGTGTGTGTGTGTTGTCGGTGTGTGTGTGTGTGTTGTCGGTGTGTGTGTGTGTGTGTGTTGTCGGTGTGTGTGTGTGTGTGTGTGTCTGTTGTCGGTGTGTGTGTGTGTGTTGTCGGTGTGTGTGTGTGTGTGTTGTTGGTGTGTGTGTGTGTGTTGTCGGTGTGTGTGTGTTGTCGGTGTGTGTGTTGTCGGTGTGTGTGTGTGTGTGTGTGTTGTCGGTGTGTGTGTGTGTGTTTTCGGTGTGTGTGTGTGTGTGTTGTCGGTGTGTGTGTGTGTGTGTGTGTTATCGGTGTGTGTGTGTTGTCGGTGTGTGTGTGTGTGTTGTCGGTGTGTGTGTGTGTGTGTGTTGTCGGTGTGTGTGTGTGTGTCGGTTGTCGGTGTGTGTGTGTGTGTTGTCGGTGTGTGTGTGTGTGTTGTCGGTGTGTGTGTGTGTGTGTTGTCGGTGTGTGTGTGTGTGTGTTGTGTGTGTGTGTGTGTTGTCGGTGTGTGTGTGTGTGTGTTGTCGGTGTGTGTGTGTGTTGTCGGTGTGTGTGTGTGTGTGTGTGTGTGTGTTGTCGGTGTGTGTGTGTTATCAGTGTGTGTGTGTGTGTGTGTGTGTGTGTGTGTTGTCGGTGTGTGTGTGTGTGTTGTTGGTGTGTGTGTGTGTGTGTGTTGTCGGTGTGTGTGTTTGTGTGTGTGTGTTGTCGGTGTGTGTGTGTGTGTGTTGTCGGTGTGTGTGTGTGTGTGTTGTCGGTGTGTGTGTGTTGTCGGTGTGTGTGTGTGTGTTGTCGGTGTGTGTGTGTTGTCGGTGTGTGTGTGTGTGTGTTGTCGGTGTGTGTGTGTGTGTTGTCGGTGTGTGTGTGTGTTGTCGGTGTGTGTGTGTGTGTTGTTGGTGTGTGTGTGTGTGTGTGTTATCGGTGTGTGTGTGTGTGTGTTGTCGGTGTGTGTGTGTGTGTGTTGTCGGTGTGTGTGTGTGTGTTGTCGGTGTGTGTGTGTGTGTTGTCGGTGTGTGTGTGTGTGGTCGGTGTGTGTGTGTGTGTTGTCGGTGTGTGTGTGTGTGTGTTGTCGGTGTGTGTGTGTCTGTGTTGTCGGTGTGTGTGTGTGTGTTGTCGGTGTGTGTGTGTGTTGTCGGTGTGTGTGTGTGTTGTCGGTGTGTGTGTGTGTGTGTGTGTGTGTTGTCGGTGTGTGTGTGTGTTTATGTGTTGTCGGTGTGTGTGTGTGTGTGTGTTGTCGGTGTGTGTGTGTGTGTGTGTTGTCGGTGTGTGTGTGTGTGTTGCCGGTGTGTGTGTGTGTGTGTTGTCGGTGTGTGTGTGTGTGTGTTGTCAGTGTGTGTGTGTGTGTGTTGTCGGTGTGTGTGTGTGTGTGTGTGTGTTGTCGGTGTGTGTGTGTGTGTTGTCGGTGTGTGTGTGTGTGTGTTGTCGGTGTGTGTGTGTGTGTGTGTTGTCGGTGTGTGTGTGTGTGTGTGTGTGTGTTGTCGGTGTGTGTGTGTTGTCGGTGTGTGTGTGTGTGTGTGTTGTCGGTGTGTGTGTGTGTTTATGTGTTGTCAGTGTGTGTGTGTGTGTTGTCGGTGTGTGTGTGTTTATGTGTTGTCGGTGTGTGTGTGTGTGTGTTGTCGGTGTGTGTGTGTGTGTTGTCGGTGTGTGTGTGTGTGTGTTGTCGGTGTGTGTGTGTGTGTTGTAGGTGTGTGTGTGTGTTGTCGGTGTGTGTGTGTGTTGTCGGTGTGTGTGTGTGTGTTGTCGGTGTGTGTGTGTGTGTTGTCGGTGTGTGTGTGTGTGTTGCCGGTGTGTGTGTGTGTGTGTTGTCGGTGTGTGTGTGTGTGTTGTTGGTGTGTGTGTGTGTGTGTGTTATCGGTGTGTGTGTGTGTGTGTTGTCGGTGTGTGTGTGTGTGTGTTGTCGGTGTGTGTGTGTGTGTTGTCGGTGTGTGTGTGTGTGTTGTCGGTGTGTGTGTGTGTGGTCGGTGTGTGTGTGTCTGTGTTGTCGGTGTGTGTGTGTGTGCTGTCGGTGTGTGTGTGTGTTGTCGGTGTGTGTGTGTGTTGTCGGTGTGTGTGTGTGTGTGTGTGTGTGTTGTCGGTGTGTGTGTGTGTTATGTGTTGTCGGTGTGTGTGTGTGTGTGTGTTGTCGGTGTGTGTGTGTGTGTGTGTTGTCGGTGTGTGTGTGTGTGTTGCCGGTGTGTGTGTGTGTGTTGTCGGTGTGTGTGTGTGTGTGTTGTCAGTGTGTGTGTGTGTGTGTTGTCGGTGTGTGTGTGTGTGTGTGTGTGTTGTCGGTGTGTGTGTGTGTGTTGTCGGTGTGTGTGTGTGTGTGTTGTCGGTGTGTGTGTGTGTGTGTGTTGTCGGTGTGTGTGTGTGTGTGTGTGTGTGTTGTCGGTGTGTGTGTGTTGTCGGTGTGTGTGTGTGTGTGTGTTGTCGGTGTGTGTGTGTGTTTATGTGTTGTCAGTGTGTGTGTGTGTGTTGTCGGTGTGTGTGTGTTTATGTGTTGTCGGTGTGTGTGTGTGTGTGTTGTCGGTGTGTGTGTGTGTGTTGTCGGTGTGTGTGTGTGTGTGTGTTGTCGGTGTGTGTGTGTGTGTTGTAGGTGTGTGTGTGTGTTGTCGGTGTGTGTGTGTGTTGTCGGTGTGTGTGTGTGTGTGTGTTGTCGGTGTGTGTGTGTGTGTTGTAGGTGTGTGTGTGTGTTGTCGGTGTGTGTGTGTGTTGTCGGTGTGTGTGTGTGTGTTGTCGGTGTGTGTGTGTGTGTTGTCGGTGTGTGTGTGTGTGTTGCCGGTGTGTGTGTGTGTGTGTTGTCGGTGTGTGTGTGTGTGTGTTGTCAGTGTGTGTGTGTGTGTGTGTTGTCGGTGTGTGTGTGTGTTGTCGGTGTGTGTGTGTGTGTTGTCGGTGTGTGTGTGTGTGTGTTGTCGGTTTGTGTGTGTGTGTGTGTGTGTTGTCGGTGTGTGTGTGTGTGTTGTCGGTGTGTGTGTGTTGTCGGTGTGTGTGTGTGTGTGTGTGTGTTGTCGGTGTGTGTGTGTGTGTGTTGTCGGTGTGTGTGTGTGTGTGTGTTGTCAGTGTGTGTGTGTGTGTGTGTGTTGTCGGTGTGTGTGTGTGTGTGTTGTCGATGTGTGTGTGTGTGTGTGTTTTCGGTGTGTGTGTGTGTTGTCGGTGTGTGTGTGTTGACGGTGTGTGTGTGTGTGTTGTCGGTGTGTGTGTGTGTGTGTTGTCGGTGTGTGTGTATGTGTGTCTGTTGTCGGTGTGTGTGTGTTGTCAGTGTGTGTGTGTATGTGTTGTCGGTGTGTGTGTGTGTGTTGTCGGTGTGTGTGTGTGTGTGTTGTCGGTGTGTGTGTGTGTGTGTTGTGTGTGTGTGTGTTGTCGGTGTGTGTGTGTGTGTTGTCGGTGTGTGTGTGTGTTGTCGGTGTGTGTGTGTGTGTGTGTGTTGTCGGTGTGTGTGTGTGTGTGTGTGTTGTTGGTGTGTGTGTGTGTGTTGTCGGTGTGTGTAGGTGTGTTGTCGGTGTGTGTGTGTGTGTGTTGTCGGAGTGTGTGTGTGTTTATGTGTTGTCGGTGTGTGTGTGTGTGTGTTGTCGGTGTGTGTGTGTTTATGTGTTGTCGGTGTGTGTGTGTGTGTGTTGTCGGTGTGTGTGTGTGTGTTGTCGGTGTGTGTGTGTGTGTGTGTTGTCGGTGTGTGTGTGTTGTCGGTGTGTGTGTGTGTGTTTTCGGTGTGTGTGTGTGTTGTCGGTGTGTGTGTGTGTGTGTGTTGTCGGTGTGTGTGTGTGTGTTGTCGGTGTGTGTGTGTGTTGTCGGTGTGTGTGTGTGTGTGTTGTCGGTGTGTGTGTGTGTGTGTTGTCAGTGTGTGTGTGTGTGTGTGTTGTCGGTGTGTGTGTGTGTTGTCGGTGTGTGTGTGTTGTCGGTGTGTGTGTGTGTGTGTTGTCGGTTTGTGTGTGTGTGTGTGTGTTGTCGGTGTGTGTGTGTGTGTTGTCGGTGTGTGTGTGTTGTCGGTGTGTGTGTGTGTGTGTGTGTTGTCGGTGTGTGTGTGTGTGTGTTGTCGGTGTGTGTGTGTGTGTGTTGTCAGTGTGTGTGTGTGTGTTATCGGTGTGTGTGTGTTGTCGGTGTGTGTGTGTGTGTTGTCGGTGTGTGTGTGTGTGTGTGTTGTCGGTGTGTGTGTGTGTGTCTGTTGTCGGTGTGTGTGTGTGTGTTGTCGGTGTGTGTGTGTGTGTGTTGTTGGTGTGTGTGTGTGTGTGTTGTCGGTGTGTGTGTGTTGTCGGTGTGTGTGTTGTCGGTGTGTGTGTGTGTGTGTGTGTTGTCGGTGTGTGTGTGTGTGTTTTCGGTGTGTGTGTGTGTGTGTTGTCGGTGTGTGTGTGTGTGTGTTATCGGTGTGTGTGTGTTGTCGGTGTGTGTGTGTGTGTTGTCGGTGTGTGTGTGTGTGTGTTGTCGGTGTGTGTGTGTGTGTCTGTTGTCGGTGTGTGTGTGTGTGTTGTCGGTGTGTGTGTGTGTGTTGTCGGTGTGTGTGTGTGTGTGTTGTCGGTGTGTGTGTGTGTGTGTTGTGTGTGTGTGTGTTGTCGGTGTGTGTGTGTGTGTGTTGTCGGTGTGTGTGTGTGTTGTCGGTGTGTGTGTGTGTGTGTGTGTTGTCGGTGTGTGTGTGTTATCAGTGTGTGTGTGTGTGTGTGTGTGTGTGTGTGTTGTCGGTGTGTGTGTGTGTGTTGTTGGTGTGTGTGTGTGTGTGTGTTGTCGGTGTGTGTGTTTGTGTGTGTGTGTTGTCGGTGTGTGTGTGTGTGTGTGTGTTGTCGGTGTGTGTGTGTGTGTGTTGTCGGTGTGTGTGTGTTGTCGGTGTGTGTGTGTGTTGTCGGTGTGTGTGTGTTGTCGGTGTGTGTGTGTGTGTGTTGTCGGTGTGTGTGTGTGTGTGTTGTCGGTGTGTGTGTGTGTGTGTTGTCGGTGTGTGTGTGTGTGTTGTTGGTGTGTGTGTGTGTGTGTGTTATCGGTGTGTGTGTGTGTGTGTTGTCGGTGTGTGTGTGTGTGTGTGTGTGTTGTCTGTGTGTGTGTGTGTGTTGTCGGTGTGTGTGTGTTGTCGGTGTGTGTGTGTGTGGTCGGTGTGTGTGTGTTTGTTGTCGGTGTGTGTGTGTGTGTTGTCGGTGTGTGTGTGTCTGTGTTGTCAGTGTGTGTGTGTGTGTTGTCGGTGTGTGTGTGTTTATGTGTTGTCGGTGTGTGTGTGTGTGTGTTGTCGGTGTGTGTGTGTTGTCGGTGTGTGTGTGTGTTGTCGGTGTGTGTGTGTGTTGTCGGTGTGTGTGTGTGTGTGTGTTGTCGGTGTGTGTGTGTGTTTATGTGTTGTCGGTGTGTGTGTGTGTGTGTGTTGTCGGTGTGTGTGTGTGTGTGTTGTCGGTGTGTGTGTGTGTGTTGCCGGTGTGTGTGTGTGTGTTGTCGGTGTGTGTGTGTGTGTGTTGTCAGTGTGTGTGTGTGTGTGTTGTCGGTGTGTGTGTGTGTGTGTGTGTTGTCGGTGTGTGTGTGTGTGTTGTCGGTGTGTGTGTGTGTGTGTTGTCGGTGTGTGTGTGTGTGTGTTGTCGGTGTGTGTGTGTGTGTGTTGTCAGTGTGTGTGTGTGTGTGTGTTGTCGGTGTGTGTGTGTGTTGTCGGTGTGTGTGTGTGTGTTGTCGGTGTGTGTGTGTGTGTTGTCGGTGTGTGTGTGTTGTCGGTGTGTGTGTGTGTGTGTGTGTTGTCGGTGTGTGTGTGTGTGTGTTGTCGGTGTGTGTGTATGTGTGTGTGTGTTGTCAGTGTGTGTGTGTGTGTGTGTGTTGTCGGTGTGTGTGTGTGTGTTGTCGGTGTGTGTGTGTTGTCGGTGTGTGTGTGTGTGTGTGTGTTGTCGGTGTGTGTGTGTGTGTGTTGTCGGTGTGTGTGTGTGTGTGTTGTGTGTGTGTGTGTTGTCGGTGTGTGTGTGTGTGTGTTGTCGGTGTGTGTGTGTGTTGTCGGTGTGTGTGTGTGTGTGTGTGTGTTGTCGGTGTGTGTGTGTTATCAGTGTGTGTGTGTGTGTGTGTGTGTGTGTGTTGTCGGTGTGTGTGTGTGTGTTGTTGGTGTGTGTGTGTGTGTGTTGTCGGTGTGTGTGTTTGTGTGTGTGTGTTGTCGGTGTGTGTGTGTGTGTGTGTGTTGTCGGTGTGTGTGTGTGTGTGTTGTCGGTGTGTGTGTGTTGTCGGTGTGTGTGTGTGTTGTCGGTGTGTGTGTGTTGTCGGTGTGTGTGTGTGTGTGTTGTCGGTGTGTGTGTGTGTGTGTTGTCGGTGTGTGTGTGTGTGTGTTGTCGGTGTGTGTGTGTGTGTTGTTGGTGTGTGTGTGTGTGTGTGTTATCGGTGTGTGTGTGTGTGTGTTGTCGGTGTGTGTGTGTGTGTGTGTGTGTTGTCTGTGTGTGTGTGTGTGTTGTCGGTGTGTGTGTGTTGTCGGTGTGTGTGTGTGTGGTCGGTGTGTGTGTGTGTGTTGTCGGTGTGTGTGTGTGTTGTCGGTGTGTGTGTGTGTGTCTGTTGTCGGTGTGTGTGTGTTGTCGGTGTGTGTGTGTGTGTGTTGTCGGTGTGTGTGTGTGTGTTGTCGGTGTGTGTGTGTGTGTGTTGTCGGTGTGTGTGTGTGTGTGTTGTGTGTGTGTGTGTTGTCGGTGTGTGTGTGTGTGTGTTGTCGGTGTGTGTGTGTGTTGTCGGTTTGTGTGTGTGTGTGTGTGTGTGTTGTCGGTGTGTGTGTGTTATCAGTGTGTGTGTGTGTGTGTGTGTGTGTTGTCGGTGTGTGTGTGTGTGTTGTCGGTGTGTGTGTGTGTGTTGTCGGTGTGTGTGTTTGTGTGTGTGTGTGTGTTGTCGGTGTGTGTGTGTGTGTTGCCGGTGTGTGTGTGTGTGTTGTCGGTGTGTGTGTGTGTGTGTTGTCGGTGTGTGTGTGTGTGTGTTGTCGGTGTGTGTGTGTGTGTGTGTTGTCGGTGTGTGTGTGTGTGTTGTCGGTGTGTGTGTGTGTGTGTTGTCGGTGTGTGTGTGTGTGTGTGTTGTCGGTGTGTGTGTGTGTGTGTGTGTGTGTGTGTGTTGTCGGTGTGTGTGTGTGTGTTGTCGGTGTGTGTGTGAGTGTGTTGTCGGTGTGTGTGTGTGTTTATGTGTTGTCGGTGTGTGTGTGTGTGTTGTCGGTGTGTGTGTGTGTGTGTGTTGTCGGTGTGTGTGTGTGTGTTGCCGGTGTGTGTGTGTGTGTTGTCGGTGTGTGTGTGTGTGTGTTGTCGGTGTGTGTGTGTGTGTGTTGTCGGTGTGTGTGTGTGTGTGTGTGTGTGTTGTCGGTGTGTGTGTGTGTGTTGTCGGTGTGTATGTGTGTGTTGTCGGTGTGTGTGTGTGTGTGTTGTCGGTGTGTGTGTGTGTGTGTGTGTGTTGTCGGTGTGTGTATGTGTATTGTCGGTGTGTGTGTGTGTGTGTTGTCGGTGTGTGTGTGTGTTTATGTGTTGTCGGTGTGTGTGTGTGTGTGTTGTCGGTGTGTGTGTGTTTATGTGTTGTCGGTGTGTGTGTGTGTGTGTTGTCGGTGTGTGTGTGTGTGTGTGTTGTCGGTGTGTGTGTGTGTTGTCGGTGTGTGTGTGTGTTGTCGGTGTGTGTGTTTGTGTTGTCGGTGTGTGTGTGTGTGTTGTCGGTGTGTGTGTGTGTGTTGTCGGTGTGTGTGTGTGTTGTCGGTGTGTGTGTCTGTTGTCGGTGTGTGTGTGTGTGTGTTGTCAGTGTGTGTGTGTGTGTGTGTTGTCGGTGTGTGTGTGTGTTGTCGGTGTGTGTGTGTGTGTTGTCGGTGTGTGTGTGTGTTGTCGGTTGTGTGTGTGTGTGTGTGTGTTGTCGGTGTGTGTGTGTGTGTTGTCGGTGTGTGTGTGTGTGTCTGTTGTCGGTGTGTGTGTGTGTGTTGTCGGTGTGTGTGTGTGTGTGTTGTTGGTGTGTGTGTGTGTGTTGTCGGTGTGTGTGTGTTGTCGGTGTGTGTGTTGTCGGTGTGTGTGTGTGTGTGTGTGTGTTGTCGGTGTGTGTGTGTGTGTGTGTGTGTGTTGTCGGTGTGTGTGTGTTATCAGTGTGTGTGTGTGTGTGTGTGTGTGTGTTGTCGGTGTGTGTGTGTGTGTTGTCGGTGTGTGTGTGTGTGTGTGTTGTCGGTGTGTGTGTGTGTGTGTGTTGTCGGTGTGTGTGTGTGTGTTGTCGGTGTGTGTGTGTGTGTGTGTGTGTTGTCGGTGTGTGTGTGTGTGTGTTGTTGGTGTGTGTGTGTGTGTTGTCGGTGTGTGTATGTGTGTTGTCGGTTTGTGTGTGTGTGTGTTGTCGGAGTGTGTGTGTGTTTATGTGTTGTCGGTGTGTGTGTGTGTGTGTTGCCGGTGTGTGTGTGTGTGTGTTGTCGGTGTGTGTGTGTGTTGTCAGTGTGTGTGTGTGTGTGTGTTGTTGGTGTGTGTGTGTGTTGTCGGTGTGTGTGTGTGTGTTGTCGGTGTGTGTGTGTGTGTGTTGTCGGTTTGTGTGTGTGTGTGTGTGTGTGTTGTCGGTGTGTGTGTGTGTGTTGTCGGTGTGTGTGTGTGTGTGTGTTGTCGGTGTGTGTGTGTGTGTGTTGTCGGTGTGTGTGTGTGTGTGTGTTGTCAGTGTGTGTGTGTGTGTGTGTGTTGTCGGTGTGTGTGTGTGTGTGTGTGTTGTCGGTGTGTGTGTGTGTGTGTGTTTTCGGTGTGTGTGTGTGTTGTCGGTGTGTGTGTGTTGACGGTGTGTGTGTGTGTGTTGTCGGTGTGTGTGTGTGTGTGTTGTCGGTGTGTGTGTGTGTGTCTGTTGTCGGTGTGTGTGTGTTGTCAGTGTGTGTGTGTGTGTGTTGTCGGTGTGTGTGTGTGTTGTCGGTGTGTGTGTGTGTGTGTTGTCGGTGTGTGTGTGTGTGTGTTGTGTGTGTGTGTGTTGTCGGTGTGTGTGTGTGTGTGTGTTGTCGGTGTGTGTGTGTGTTGTCGGTGTGTGTTTGTGTGTGTGTGTGTGTTGTCGGTGTGTGTGTGTTATCAGTGTGTGTGTGTGTGTGTGTGTGTGTGTTGTCGGTGTGTGTGTGTGTGTTGTCGGTGTGTGTGTGTGTGTGTGTTGTCGTTGTGTGTGTGTGTGTGTGTGTGTTGTCGGTGTGTGTGTGTGTGTTGTCGGTGTGTGTGTGTGTGTGTGTGTTGTCGGTGTGTGTGTGTGTGTGTGTTGTTGGTGTGTGTGTGTGTGTTGTCGGTGTGTGTATGTGTGTTGTCGGTGTGTGTGTGTGTGTGTTGTCGGAGTGTGTGTGTGTTTATGTGTTGTCGGTGTGTGTGTGTGTGTGTTGTCGGTGTGTGTGTGTTTATGTGTTGTCGGTGTGTGTGTGTGTGTGTTGTCGGTGTGTGTGTGTGTGTTGTCGGTGTGTGTGTGTGTGTGTGTTGTCGGTGTGTGTGTGTTGTCGGTGTGTGTGTGTGTGTTGTCGGTGTGTGTGTGTGTTGTCGGTGTGTGTGTGTGTGTTGTCGGTGTGTGTGTGTGTGTTGTCGGTGTGTGTGTGTGTTGTCTGTGTGTGTGTGTGTGTGTTGTCGGTGTGTGTGTGTGTGTGTTGTCAGTGTGTGTGTGTGTGTGTGTTGTCGGTGTGTGTGTGTGTTGTCGGTGTGTGTGTGTGTGTTGTCGGGGGGTGTGTGTGTGTGTGTTGTCGGTTTGTGTGTGTGTGTGTGTGTGTTGTCGGTGTGTGTGTGTGTGTTGTCGGTGTGTGTGTGTTGTCGGTGTGTGTGTGTGTGTGTGTTGTCGGTGTGTGTGTGTGTGTGTTGTCGGTGTGTGTGTGTGTGTGTTGTCAGTGTGTGTGTGTGTGTGTTATCGGTGTGTGTGTGTTGTCGGTGTGTGTGTGTGTGTTGTCGGTGTGTGTGTGTGTGTCTGTTGTCGGTGTGTGTGTGTGTGTTGTCGGTGTGTGTGTGTGTGTGTTGTTGGTGTGTGTGTGTGTGTTGTCGGTGTGTGTGTGTTGTCGGTGTGTGTGTTGTCGGTGTGTGTGTGTGTGTGTTGTCGGTGTGTGTGTGTGTGTTTTCGGTGTGTGTGTGTGTGTGTTGTCGGTGTGTGTGTGTGTGTGTTATCGGTGTGTGTGTGTTGTCGGTGTGTGTGTGTGTGTTGTCGGTGTGTGTGTGTGTGTGTGTTGTCGGTGTGTGTGTATGTGTCTGTTGTCGGTGTGTGTGTGTGTGTTGTCGGTGTGTGTGTGTGTGTTGTCGTTGTGTGTGTGTGTGTGTTGTCGGTGTGTGTGTGTGTGTGTTGTGTGTGTGTGTGTGTTGTCGGTGTGTGTGTGTGTGTGTTGTCGGTGTGTGTGTGTGTTGTCGGTGTGTGTGTGTGTGTGTGTGTTGTCGGTGTGTGTGTGTTATCAGTGTGTGTGTGTGTGTGTGTGTGTGTGTGTGTTGTCGGTGTGTGTGTGTGTGTTGTTGGTGTGTGTGTGTGTGTGTGTTGTCGGTGTGTGTGTTTGTGTGTGTGTGTTGTCGGTGTGTGTGTGTGTGTGTTGTCGGTGTGTGTGTGTGTGTGTGTTGTCGGTGTGTGTGTGTTGTCGGTGTGTGTGTGTGTGTTGTCGGTGTGTGTGTGTTGTCGGTGTGTGTGTGTGTGTTGTCGGTGTGTGTGTGTGTGTGTGTTGTCGGTGTGTGTGTGTGTGTGTTGTCGGTGTGTGTGTGTGTGTTGTTGGTGTGTGTGTGTGTGTGTGTTATCGGTGTGTGTGTGTGTGTGTTGTCGGTGTGTGTGTGTGTGTGTTGTCGGTGTGTGTGTGTGTGTTGTCGGTGTGTGTGTGTGTGTTGTCGGTGTGTGTGTGTGTGGTCGGTGTGTGTGTGTGTGTTGTCGGTGTGTGTGTGTGTGTTGTCGGTGTGTGTGTGTCTGTGTTGTCAGTGTGTGTGTGTGTGTGTTGTCGGTGTGTGTGTGTTTATGTGTTGTCGGTGTGTGTGTGTGTGTGTTGTCGGTGTGTGTGTGTGTGTTGTCGGTGTGTGTGTTGTCGGTGTGTGTGTGTGTTGTCGGTGTGTGTGTGTGTGTGTGTGTGTGTTGTCGGTGTGTGTGTGTGTGTGTTGTCGGTGTGTGTGTGTGTGTGTGTTGTCGGTGTGTGTGTGTGTGTGTGTTGTCGGTGTGTGTGTGTGTGTTGCCGGTGTGTGTGTGTGTGTTGTCGGTGTGTGTGTGTGTGTGTTGTCAGTGTGTGTGTGTGTGTGTTGTCGGTGTGTGTGTGTGTGTGTGTGTGTTGTCGGTGTGTGTGTGTGTGTTGTCGGTGTGTGTGTGTTGTCGGTGTGTGTGTGTGTGTTGTCGGTGTGTGTGTGTGTTGTCGGTGTGTGTGTGTGTGTGTGTGTGTTGTCGGTGTGTGTGTGTGTGTGTGTTGTTGGTGTGTGTGTGTGTGTTGTCGGTGTGTGTATGTGTGTTGTCGGTGTGTGTGTGTGTGTGTTGTCGGAGTGTGTGTGTGTTTATGTGTTGTCGGTGTGTGTGTGTGTGTGTTGTCGGTGTGTGTGTGTTTATGTGTTGTCGGTGTGTGTGTGTGTGTGTTGTCGGTGTGTGTGTGTGTGTTGTCGGTGTGTGTGTGTGTGTGTGTTGTCGGTGTGTGTGTGTTGTCGGTGTGTGTGTGTGTGTTGTCGGTGTGTGTGTGTGTTGTCGGTGTGTGTGTGTGTGTGTGTGTTGTCGGTGTGTGTGTGTGTGTTGTCGGTGTGTGTGTGTGTTGTCGGTGTGTGTGTGTGTGTGTTGTCGGTGTGTGTGTGTGTGTGTTGTCAGTGTGTGTGTGTGTGTGTGTGTGTTGTCGGTGTGTGTGTGTGTGTTGCCGGTGTGTGTGTGTTGTCGGTGTGTGTGTGTGTGTGTTGTCAGTGTGTGTGTGTGTGTGTTGTCGGTGTGTGTGTGTGTGTGTGTGTGTTGTCGGTGTGTGTGTGTGTGTTGTCGGTGTGTGTGTGTTGTCGGTGTGTGTGTGTGTGTTGTCGGTGTGTGTGTGTGTTGTCGGTGTGTGTGTGTGTGTGTGTTGTCGGTGTGTGTGTGTGTGTTGTCGGTGTGTGTGTGTGTTGTCGGTGTGTGTGTGTGTGTGTTGTCGGTGTGTGTGTGTGTGTGTTGTCAGTGTGTGTGTGTGTGTGTGTTGTCGGTGTGTGTGTGTGTTGTCGGTGTGTGTGTGTGTGTTGTCGGTGTGTGTGTGTGTGTGTTGTCGGTTTGTGTGTGTGTGTGTGTGTGTTGTCGGTGTGTGTGTGTGTGTTGTCGGTGTGTGTGTGTTGTCGGTGTGTGTGTGTGTGTGTGTTGTCGGTGTGTGTGTGTGTGTGTTGTCGGTGTGTGTGTGTGTGTGTTGTCAGTGTGTGTGTGTGTGTGTTATCGGTGTGTGTGTGTTGTCGGTGTGTGTGTGTGTGTTGTCGGTGTGTGTGTGTGTGTGTGTTGTCGGTGTGTGTGTGTGTGTGTGTGTCTGTTGTCGGTGTGTGTGTGTGTGTTGTCGGTGTGTGTGTGTGTGTGTTGTTGGTGTGTGTGTGTGTGTTGTCGGTGTGTGTGTGTTGTCGGTGTGTGTGTTGTCGGTGTGTGTGTGTGTGTGTGTGTTGTCGGTGTGTGTGTGTGTGTTTTCGGTGTGTGTGTGTGTGTGTTGTCGGTGTGTGTGTGTGTGTGTGTGTTATCGGTGTGTGTGTGTTGTCGGTGTGTGTGTGTGTGTTGTCGGTGTGTGTGTGTGTGTGTGTTGTCGGTGTGTGTGTGTGTGTCTGTTGTCGGTGTGTGTGTGTGTGTTGTCGGTGTGTGTGTGTGTGTGTTGTTGGTGTGTGTGTGTGTGTTGTCGGTGTGTGTGTGTTGTCGGTGTGTGTGTTGTCGGTGTGTGTGTGTGTGTGTGTGTGTGTTGTCGGTGTGTGTGTGTGTGTTTTCGGTGTGTGTGTGTGTGTGTTGTCGGTGTGTGTGTGTGTGTGTGTTATCGGTGTGTGTGTGTTGTCGGTGTGTGTGTGTGTGTTGTCGGTGTGTGTGTGTGTGTGTGTTGTCGGTGTGTGTGTGTGTGTCGGTTGTCGGTGTGTGTGTGTGTGTTGTCGGTGTGTGTGTGTGTGTTGTCGGTGTGTGTGTGTGTGTGTTGTCGGTGTGTGTGTGTGTGTGTTGTGTGTGTGTGTGTGTTGTCGGTGTGTGTGTGTGTGTGTTGTCGGTGTGTGTGTGTGTTGTCGGTGTGTGTGTGTGTGTGTGTGTGTGTGTGTTGTCGGTGTGTGTGTGTTATCAGTGTGTGTGTGTGTGTGTGTGTGTGTGTGTGTTGTCGGTGTGTGTGTGTGTGTTGTTGGTGTGTGTGTGTGTGTGTGTTGTCGGTGTGTGTGTTTGTGTGTGTGTGTTGTCGGTGTGTGTGTGTGTGTGTTGTCGGTGTGTGTGTGTGTGTGTTGTCGGTGTGTGTGTGTTGTCGGTGTGTGTGTGTGTGTTGTCGGTGTGTGTGTGTTGTCGGTGTGTGTGTGTGTGTTGTCGGTGTGTGTGTGTGTGTGTGTGTTGTCGGTGTGTGTGTGTGTTGTCGGTGTGTGTGTGTGTGTTGTTGGTGTGTGTGTGTGTGTGTGTTATCGGTGTGTGTGTGTGTGTGTTGTCAGTGTGTGTGTGTGTGTGTGTGTTGTCGGTGTGTGTGTGTGTGTTGTCGGTGTGTGTGTGTGTGTTGTCGGTGTGTGTGTGTGTGGTCGGTGTGTGTGTGTGTGTTGTCGGTGTGTGTGTGTGTGTGTTGTCGGTGTGTGTGTGTCTGTGTTGTCGGTGTGTGTGTGTGTGTTGTCGGTGTGTGTGTGTGTTGTCGGTGTGTGTGTGTGTTGTCGGTGTGTGTGTGTGTGTGTGTGTGTGTTGTCGGTGTGTGTGTGTGTTTATGTGTTGTCGGTGTGTGTGTGTGTGTGTGTTGTCGGTGTGTGTGTGTGTGTGTGTTGTCGGTGTGTGTGTGTGTGTTGCCGGTGTGTGTGTGTGTGTGTTGTCGGTGTGTGTGTGTGTGTGTTGTCAGTGTGTGTGTGTGTGTGTTGTCGGTGTGTGTGTGTGTGTTGCCGGTGTGTGTGTGTTGTCGGTGTGTGTGTGTGTGTGTTGTCAGTGTGTGTGTGTGTGTGTTGTCGGTGTGTGTGTGTGTGTGTGTGTGTTGTCGGTGTGTGTGTGTGTGTTGTCGGTGTGTGTGTGTTGTCGGTGTGTGTGTGTGTGTTGTCGGTGTGTGTGTGTGTTGTCGGTGTGTGTGTGTGTGTGTGTTGTCGGTGTGTGTGTGTGTGTTGTCGGTGTGTGTGTGTGTTGTCGGTGTGTGTGTGTGTGTGTTGTCGGTGTGTGTGTGTGTGTGTTGTCAGTGTGTGTGTGTGTGTGTGTTGTCGGTGTGTGTGTGTGTTGTCGGTGTGTGTGTGTGTGTTGTCGGTGTGTGTGTGTGTGTGTTGTCGGTTTGTGTGTGTGTGTGTGTGTGTTGTCGGTGTGTGTGTGTGTGTTGTCGGTGTGTGTGTGTTGTCGGTGTGTGTGTGTGTGTGTGTTGTCGGTGTGTGTGTGTGTGTGTTGTCGGTGTGTGTGTGTGTGTGTTGTCAGTGTGTGTGTGTGTGTGTTATCGGTGTGTGTGTGTTGTCGGTGTGTGTGTGTGTGTTGTCGGTGTGTGTGTGTGTGTGTGTTGTCGGTGTGTGTGTGTGTGTGTGTGTCTGTTGTCGGTGTGTGTGTGTGTGTTGTCGGTGTGTGTGTGTGTGTGTTGTTGGTGTGTGTGTGTGTGTTGTCGGTGTGTGTGTGTTGTCGGTGTGTGTGTTGTCGGTGTGTGTGTGTGTGTGTGTGTTGTCGGTGTGTGTGTGTGTGTTTTCGGTGTGTGTGTGTGTGTGTTGTCGGTGTGTGTGTGTGTGTGTGTGTTATCGGTGTGTGTGTGTTGTCGGTGTGTGTGTGTGTGTTGTCGGTGTGTGTGTGTGTGTGTGTTGTCGGTGTGTGTGTGTGTGTCGGTTGTCGGTGTGTGTGTGTGTGTTGTCGGTGTGTGTGTGTGTGTTGTCGGTGTGTGTGTGTGTGTGTTGTCGGTGTGTGTGTGTGTGTGTTGTGTGTGTGTGTGTGTTGTCGGTGTGTGTGTGTGTGTGTTGTCGGTGTGTGTGTGTGTTGTCGGTGTGTGTGTGTGTGTGTGTGTGTGTGTTGTCGGTGTGTGTGTGTTATCAGTGTGTGTGTGTGTGTGTGTGTGTGTGTGTGTTGTCGGTGTGTGTGTGTGTGTTGTTGGTGTGTGTGTGTGTGTGTGTTGTCGGTGTGTGTGTTTGTGTGTGTGTGTTGTCGGTGTGTGTGTGTGTGTGTTGTCGGTGTGTGTGTGTGTGTGTTGTCGGTGTGTGTGTGTTGTCGGTGTGTGTGTGTGTGTTGTCGGTGTGTGTGTGTTGTCGGTGTGTGTGTGTGTGTGTTGTCGGTGTGTGTGTGTGTGTTGTCGGTGTGTGTGTGTGTTGTCGGTGTGTGTGTGTGTGTTGTTGGTGTGTGTGTGTGTGTGTGTTATCGGTGTGTGTGTGTGTGTGTTGTCGGTGTGTGTGTGTGTGTGTTGTCGGTGTGTGTGTGTGTGTTGTCGGTGTGTGTGTGTGTGTTGTCGGTGTGTGTGTGTGTGGTCGGTGTGTGTGTGTGTGTTGTCGGTGTGTGTGTGTGTGTGTTGTCGGTGTGTGTGTGTCTGTGTTGTCGGTGTGTGTGTGTGTGTTGTCGGTGTGTGTGTGTGTTGTCGGTGTGTGTGTGTGTTGTCGGTGTGTGTGTGTGTGTGTGTGTGTGTTGTCGGTGTGTGTGTGTGTTTATGTGTTGTCGGTGTGTGTGTGTGTGTGTGTTGTCGGTGTGTGTGTGTGTGTGTGTTGTCGGTGTGTGTGTGTGTGTTGCCGGTGTGTGTGTGTGTGTGTTGTCGGTGTGTGTGTGTGTGTGTTGTCAGTGTGTGTGTGTGTGTGTTGTCGGTGTGTGTGTGTGTGTGTGTGTGTTGTCGGTGTGTGTGTGTGTGTTGTCGGTGTGTGTGTGTGTGTGTTGTCGGTGTGTGTGTGTGTGTGTGTTGTCGGTGTGTGTGTGTGTGTGTGTGTGTGTTGTCGGTGTGTGTGTGTTGTCGGTGTGTGTGTGTGTGTGTGTTGTCGGTGTGTGTGTGTGTTTATGTGTTGTCAGTGTGTGTGTGTGTGTTGTCGGTGTGTGTGTGTTTATGTGTTGTCGGTGTGTGTGTGTGTGTGTTGTCGGTGTGTGTGTGTGTGTTGTCGGTGTGTGTGTGTGTGTGTTGTCGGTGTGTGTGTGTGTGTTGTAGGTGTGTGTGTGTGTTGTCGGTGTGTGTGTGTGTTGTCGGTGTGTGTGTGTGTGTTGTCGGTGTGTGTGTGTGTGTTGTCGGTGTGTGTGTGTGTGTTGCCGGTGTGTGTGTGTGTGTGTTGTCGGTGTGTGTGTGTGTGTTGTTGGTGTGTGTGTGTGTGTGTGTTATCGGTGTGTGTGTGTGTGTGTTGTCGGTGTGTGTGTGTGTGTGTTGTCGGTGTGTGTGTGTGTGTTGTCGGTGTGTGTGTGTGTGTTGTCGGTGTGTGTGTGTGTGGTCGGTGTGTGTGTGTCTGTGTTGTCGGTGTGTGTGTGTGTGCTGTCGGTGTGTGTGTGTGTTGTCGGTGTGTGTGTGTGTTGTCGGTGTGTGTGTGTGTGTGTGTGTGTGTTGTCGGTGTGTGTGTGTGTTTATGTGTTGTCGGTGTGTGTGTGTGTGTGTGTTGTCGGTGTGTGTGTGTGTGTGTGTTGTCGGTGTGTGTGTGTGTGTTGCCGGTGTGTGTGTGTGTGTTGTCGGTGTGTGTGTGTGTGTGTTGTCAGTGTGTGTGTGTGTGTGTTGTCGGTGTGTGTGTGTGTGTGTGTGTGTTGTCGGTGTGTGTGTGTGTGTTGTCGGTGTGTGTGTGTGTGTGTTGTCGGTGTGTGTGTGTGTGTGTGTTGTCGGTGTGTGTGTGTGTGTGTGTGTGTGTTGTCGGTGTGTGTGTGTTGTCGGTGTGTGTGTGTGTGTGTGTTGTCGGTGTGTGTGTGTGTTTATGTGTTGTCAGTGTGTGTGTGTGTGTTGTCGGTGTGTGTGTGTTTATGTGTTGTCGGTGTGTGTGTGTGTGTGTTGTCGGTGTGTGTGTGTGTGTTGTCGGTGTGTGTGTGTGTGTGTGTTGTCGGTGTGTGTGTGTGTGTTGTAGGTGTGTGTGTGTGTTGTCGGTGTGTGTGTGTGTTGTCGGTGTGTGTGTGTGTGTGTGTTGTCGGTGTGTGTGTGTGTGTTGTAGGTGTGTGTGTGTGTTGTCGGTGTGTGTGTGTGTTGTCGGTGTGTGTGTGTGTGTTGTCGGTGTGTGTGTGTGTGTTGTCGGTGTGTGTGTGTGTGTTGCCGGTGTGTGTGTGTGTGTGTTGTCGGTGTGTGTGTGTGTGTGTTGTCAGTGTGTGTGTGTGTGTGTGTTGTCGGTGTGTGTGTGTGTTGTCGGTGTGTGTGTGTGTGTTGTCGGTGTGTGTGTGTGTGTGTTGTCGGTTTGTGTGTGTGTGTGTGTGTGTTGTCGGTGTGTGTGTGTGTGTTGTCGGTGTGTGTGTGTTGTCGGTGTGTGTGTGTGTGTGTGTGTGTTGTCGGTGTGTGTGTGTGTGTGTTGTCGGTGTGTGTGTGTGTGTGTGTTGTCAGTGTGTGTGTGTGTGTGTGTGTTGTCGGTGTGTGTGTGTGTGTGTTGTCGATGTGTGTGTGTGTGTGTGTTTTCGGTGTGTGTGTGTGTTGTCGGTGTGTGTGTGTTGACGGTGTGTGTGTGTGTGTTGTCGGTGTGTGTGTGTGTGTGTTGTCGGTGTGTGTGTATGTGTGTCTGTTGTCGGTGTGTGTGTGTTGTCAGTGTGTGTGTGTATGTGTTGTCGGTGTGTGTGTGTGTGTTGTCGGTGTGTGTGTGTGTGTGTTGTCGGTGTGTGTGTGTGTGTGTTGTGTGTGTGTGTGTTGTCGGTGTGTGTGTGTGTGTTGTCGGTGTGTGTGTGTGTTGTCGGTGTGTGTGTGTGTGTGTGTGTTGTCGGTGTGTGTGTGTGTGTGTGTGTTGTTGGTGTGTGTGTGTGTGTTGTCGGTGTGTGTAGGTGTGTTGTCGGTGTGTGTGTGTGTGTGTTGTCGGAGTGTGTGTGTGTTTATGTGTTGTCGGTGTGTGTGTGTGTGTGTTGTCGGTGTGTGTGTGTTTATGTGTTGTCGGTGTGTGTGTGTGTGTGTTGTCGGTGTGTGTGTGTGTGTTGTCGGTGTGTGTGTGTGTGTGTGTTGTCGGTGTGTGTGTGTTGTCGGTGTGTGTGTGTGTGTTTTCGGTGTGTGTGTGTGTTGTCGGTGTGTGTGTGTGTGTGTGTTGTCGGTGTGTGTGTGTGTGTTGTCGGTGTGTGTGTGTGTTGTCGGTGTGTGTGTGTGTGTGTTGTCGGTGTGTGTGTGTGTGTGTTGTCAGTGTGTGTGTGTGTGTGTGTTGTCGGTGTGTGTGTGTGTTGTCGGTGTGTGTGTGTTGTCGGTGTGTGTGTGTGTGTGTTGTCGGTTTGTGTGTGTGTGTGTGTGTTGTCGGTGTGTGTGTGTGTGTTGTCGGTGTGTGTGTGTTGTCGGTGTGTGTGTGTGTGTGTGTGTTGTCGGTGTGTGTGTGTGTGTGTTGTCGGTGTGTGTGTGTGTGTGTTGTCAGTGTGTGTGTGTGTGTTATCGGTGTGTGTGTGTTGTCGGTGTGTGTGTGTGTGTTGTCGGTGTGTGTGTGTGTGTGTGTTGTCGGTGTGTGTGTGTGTGTCTGTTGTCGGTGTGTGTGTGTGTGTTGTCGGTGTGTGTGTGTGTGTGTTGTTGGTGTGTGTGTGTGTGTGTTGTCGGTGTGTGTGTGTTGTCGGTGTGTGTGTTGTCGGTGTGTGTGTGTGTGTGTGTGTTGTCGGTGTGTGTGTGTGTGTTTTCGGTGTGTGTGTGTGTGTGTTGTCGGTGTGTGTGTGTGTGTGTTATCGGTGTGTGTGTGTTGTCGGTGTGTGTGTGTGTGTTGTCGGTGTGTGTGTGTGTGTGTGTCGGTGTGTGTGTGTGTGTCTGTTGTCGGTGTGTGTGTGTGTGTTGTCGGTGTGTGTGTGTGTGTTGTCGGTGTGTGTGTGTGTGTGTTGTCGGTGTGTGTGTGTGTGTGTTGTGTGTGTGTGTGTTGTCGGTGTGTGTGTGTGTGTGTTGTCGGTGTGTGTGTGTGTTGTCGGTGTGTGTGTGTGTGTGTGTGTTGTCGGTGTGTGTGTGTTATCAGTGTGTGTGTGTGTGTGTGTGTGTGTGTGTGTTGTCGGTGTGTGTGTGTGTGTTGTTGGTGTGTGTGTGTGTGTGTGTTGTCGGTGTGTGTGTTTGTGTGTGTGTGTTGTCGGTGTGTGTGTGTGTGTGTGTGTTGTCGGTGTGTGTGTGTGTGTGTTGTCGGTGTGTGTGTGTTGTCGGTGTGTGTGTGTGTTGTCGGTGTGTGTGTGTTGTCGGTGTGTGTGTGTGTGTGTTGTCGGTGTGTGTGTGTGTGTGTTGTCGGTGTGTGTGTG
>NW_027675547.1:42500-77500 GCF_965601325.2 Salmo salar | reverse complement strand
TGTGTGTGTTGTCGGTGTGTGTGTTGTCGGTGTGTGTGTGTGTGTGTTGTCGGTGTGTGTGTGTGTGTTTTCGGTGTGTGTGTGTGTGTGTTGTCGGTGTGTGTGTGTGTGTGTTATCGGTGTGTGTGTGTTGTCGGTGTGTGTGTGTGTGTTGTCGGTGTGTGTGTGTGTGTGTGTTGTCGGTGTGTGTGTATGTGTCTGTTGTCGGTGTGTGTGTGTGTGTTGTCGGTGTGTGTGTGTGTGTTGTCGTTGTGTGTGTGTGTGTGTTGTCGGTGTGTGTGTGTGTGTGTTGTGTGTGTGTGTGTGTTGTCGGTGTGTGTGTGTGTGTGTTGTCGGTGTGTGTGTGTGTTGTCGGTGTGTGTGTGTGTGTGTGTGTTGTCGGTGTGTGTGTGTTATCAGTGTGTGTGTGTGTGTGTGTGTGTGTGTGTGTTGTCGGTGTGTGTGTGTGTGTTGTTGGTGTGTGTGTGTGTGTGTGTTGTCGGTGTGTGTGTTTGTGTGTGTGTGTTGTCGGTGTGTGTGTGTGTGTGTTGTCGGTGTGTGTGTGTGTGTGTGTTGTCGGTGTGTGTGTGTTGTCGGTGTGTGTGTGTGTGTTGTCGGTGTGTGTGTGTTGTCGGTGTGTGTGTGTGTGTTGTCGGTGTGTGTGTGTGTGTGTGTTGTCGGTGTGTGTGTGTGTGTGTTGTCGGTGTGTGTGTGTGTGTTGTTGGTGTGTGTGTGTGTGTGTGTTATCGGTGTGTGTGTGTGTGTGTTGTCGGTGTGTGTGTGTGTGTGTTGTCGGTGTGTGTGTGTGTGTTGTCGGTGTGTGTGTGTGTGTTGTCGGTGTGTGTGTGTGTGGTCGGTGTGTGTGTGTGTGTTGTCGGTGTGTGTGTGTGTGTTGTCGGTGTGTGTGTGTCTGTGTTGTCAGTGTGTGTGTGTGTGTGTTGTCGGTGTGTGTGTGTTTATGTGTTGTCGGTGTGTGTGTGTGTGTGTTGTCGGTGTGTGTGTGTGTGTTGTCGGTGTGTGTGTTGTCGGTGTGTGTGTGTGTTGTCGGTGTGTGTGTGTGTGTGTGTGTGTGTTGTCGGTGTGTGTGTGTGTGTGTTGTCGGTGTGTGTGTGTGTGTGTGTTGTCGGTGTGTGTGTGTGTGTGTGTTGTCGGTGTGTGTGTGTGTGTTGCCGGTGTGTGTGTGTGTGTTGTCGGTGTGTGTGTGTGTGTGTTGTCAGTGTGTGTGTGTGTGTGTTGTCGGTGTGTGTGTGTGTGTGTGTGTGTTGTCGGTGTGTGTGTGTGTGTTGTCGGTGTGTGTGTGTTGTCGGTGTGTGTGTGTGTGTTGTCGGTGTGTGTGTGTGTTGTCGGTGTGTGTGTGTGTGTGTGTGTGTTGTCGGTGTGTGTGTGTGTGTGTGTTGTTGGTGTGTGTGTGTGTGTTGTCGGTGTGTGTATGTGTGTTGTCGGTGTGTGTGTGTGTGTGTTGTCGGAGTGTGTGTGTGTTTATGTGTTGTCGGTGTGTGTGTGTGTGTGTTGTCGGTGTGTGTGTGTTTATGTGTTGTCGGTGTGTGTGTGTGTGTGTTGTCGGTGTGTGTGTGTGTGTTGTCGGTGTGTGTGTGTGTGTGTGTTGTCGGTGTGTGTGTGTTGTCGGTGTGTGTGTGTGTGTTGTCGGTGTGTGTGTGTGTTGTCGGTGTGTGTGTGTGTGTGTGTGTTGTCGGTGTGTGTGTGTGTGTTGTCGGTGTGTGTGTGTGTTGTCGGTGTGTGTGTGTGTGTGTTGTCGGTGTGTGTGTGTGTGTGTTGTCAGTGTGTGTGTGTGTGTGTGTTGTCGGTGTGTGTGTGTGTTGTCGGTGTGTGTGTGTGTGTTGTCGGTGTGTGTGTGTGTGTGTTGTCGGTTTGTGTGTGTGTGTGTGTGTTGTCGGTGTGTGTGTGTTGTCGGTGTGTGTGTGTTGTCGGTGTGTGTGTGTGTGTGTGTGTTGTCGGTGTGTGTGTGTGTGTGTTGTCGGTGTGTGTGTGTGTGTGTTGTCAGTGTGTGTGTGTGTGTGTTATCGGTGTGTGTGTGTTGTCGGTGTGTGTGTGTGTGTTGTCGGTGTGTGTGTGTGTGTGTGTTGTCGGTGTGTGTGTGTGTGTCTGTTGTCGGTGTGTGTGTGTGTGTTGTCGGTGTGTGTGTGTGTGTGTTGTTGGTGTGTGTGTGTGTGTGTTGTCGGTGTGTGTGTGTTGTCGGTGTGTGTGTTGTCGGTGTGTGTGTGTGTGTGTGTGTTGTCGGTGTGTGTGTGTGTGTTTTCGGTGTGTGTGTGTGTGTGTTGTCGGTGTGTGTGTGTGTGTGTTATCGGTGTGTGTGTGTTGTCGGTGTGTGTGTGTGTGTTGTCGGTGTGTGTGTGTGTGTGTTGTCGGTGTGTGTGTGTGTGTCTGTTGTCGGTGTGTGTGTGTGTGTTGTCGGTGTGTGTGTGTGTGTTGTCGGTGTGTGTGTGTGTGTGTTGTCGGTGTGTGTGTGTGTGTGTTGTGTGTGTGTGTGTTGTCGGTGTGTGTGTGTGTGTGTTGTCGGTGTGTGTGTGTGTTGTCGGTGTGTGTGTGTGTGTGTGTGTGTGTTGTCGGTGTGTGTGTGTTATCAGTGTGTGTGTGTGTGTGTGTGTGTGTGTGTTGTCGGTGTGTGTGTGTGTGTTGTTGGTGTGTGTGTGTGTGTGTGTTGTCGGTGTGTGTGTTTGTGTGTGTGTGTTGTCGGTGTGTGTGTGTGTGTGTTGTCGGTGTGTGTGTGTGTGTTGTCGGTGTGTGTGTGTTGTCGGTGTGTGTGTGTGTTGTCGGTGTGTGTGTGTTGTCGGTGTGTGTGTGTGTGTGTTGTCGGTGTGTGTGTGTGTGTGTTGTCGGTGTGTGTGTGTGTGTTGTTGGTGTGTGTGTGTGTGTGTGTTATCGGTGTGTGTGTGTGTGTGTTGTCGGTGTGTGTGTGTGTGTGTGTGTGTTGTCTGTGTGTGTGTGTGTGTTGTCGGTGTGTGTGTGTTGTCGGTGTGTGTGTGTGTGGTCGGTGTGTGTGTGTGTGTTGTCGGTGTGTGTGTGTGTGTTGTCGGTGTGTGTGTGTCTGTGTTGTCAGTGTGTGTGTGTGTGTTGTCGGTGTGTGTGTGTTTATGTGTTGTCGGTGTGTGTGTGTGTGTGTTGTCGGTGTGTGTGTGTTGTCGGTGTGTGTGTGTGTTGTCGGTGTGTGTGTGTGTTGTCGGTGTGTGTGTGTGTGTGTGTGTGTTGTCGGTGTGTGTGTGTGTTTATGTGTTGTCGGTGTGTGTGTGTGTGTGTGTTGTCGGTGTGTGTGTGTGTGTGTTGTCGGTGTGTGTGTGTGTGTTGCCGGTGTGTGTGTGTGTGTTGTCGGTGTGTGTGTGTGTGTGTTGTCAGTGTGTGTGTGTGTGTGTTGTCGGTGTGTGTGTGTGTGTGTGTGTGTGTTGTCGGTGTGTGTGTGTGTGTTGTCGGTGTGTGTGTGTGTGTGTTGTCAGTGTGTGTGTGTGTGTGTGTTGTCGGTGTGTGTGTGTGTTGTCGGTGTGTGTGTGTGTGTTGTCGGTGTGTGTGTGTGTGTGTTGTCGGTTTGTGTGTGTGTGTGTGTTGTCGGTGTGTGTGTGTGTTGTCGGTGTGTGTGTGTTGTCGGTGTGTGTGTGTGTGTGTGTGTTGTCGGTGTGTGTGTGTGTGTGTTGTCGGTGTGTGTGTGTGTGTGTGTGTGTTGTCAGTGTGTGTGTGTGTGTGTGTGTTGTCGGTGTGTGTGTGTGTGTGTGTGTGTGTTGTCGGTGTGTGTGTGTGTTGTCGGTGTGTGTGTGTGTGTGTGTTGTCAGTGTGTGTGTGTGTGTGTGTGTTGTCGGTGTGTGTGTGTGTGTGTGTGTTGTCGGTGTGTGTGTGTGTGTGTGTTTTCGGTGTGTGTGTGTGTGTTGTCGGTGTGTGTGTGTTGTCGGTGTGTGTGTGTGTGTTGTCGGTGTGTGTGTGTGTGTGTTGTCGGTGTGTGTGTGTGTGTCTGTTGTCGGTGTGTGTGTGTTGTCGGTGTGTGTGTGTGTGTGTTGTCGGTGTGTGTGTGTGTGTTGTCGGTGTGTGTGTGTGTGTGTGTTGTCGGTGTGTGTGTGTGTGTGTTGTGTGTGTGTGTGTTGTCGGTGTGTGTGTGTGTGTGTTGTCGGTGTGTGTGTGTGTTGTCGGTTTGTGTGTGTGTGTGTGTGTGTGTTGTCGGTGTGTGTGTGTTATCAGTGTGTGTGTGTGTGTGTGTGTGTGTTGTCGGTGTGTGTGTGTGTGTTGTCGGTGTGTGTGTGTGTGTTGTCGGTGTGTGTGTTTGTGTGTGTGTGTGTGTTGTCGGTGTGTGTGTGTGTGTTGCCGGTGTGTGTGTGTGTGTTGTCGGTGTGTGTGTGTGTGTGTTGTCGGTGTGTGTGTGTGTGTGTTGTCGGTGTGTGTGTGTGTGTGTGTTGTCGGTGTGTGTGTGTGTGTTGTCGGTGTGTGTGTGTGTGTGTTGTCGGTGTGTGTGTGTGTGTGTGTTGTCGGTTTGTGTGTGTGTGTGTGTGTGTGTGTGTTGTCGGTGTGTGTGTGTGTGTTGTCGGTGTGTGTGTGAGTGTGTTGTCGGTGTGTGTGTGTGTTTATGTGTTGTCGGTGTGTGTGTGTGTGTTGTCGGTGTGTGTGTGTGTGTGTGTGTTGTCGGTGTGTGTGTGTGTGTTGCCGGTGTGTGTGTGTGTGTTGTCGGTGTGTGTGTGTGTGTGTGTTGTCGGTGTGTGTGTGTGTGTGTTGTCGGTGTGTGTGTGTGTGTGTGTGTGTTGTCGGTGTGTGTGTGTGTGTTGTCGGTGTGTATGTGTGTGTTGTCGGTGTGTGTGTGTGTGTGTTGTCGGTGTGTGTGTGTGTGTGTGTGTGTTGTCGGTGTGTGTATGTGTGTTGTCGGTGTGTGTGTGTGTGTGTTGTCGGTGTGTGTGTGTGTTTATGTGTTGTCGGTGTGTGTGTGTGTGTGTTGTCGGTGTGTGTGTGTTTATGTGTTGTCGGTGTGTGTGTGTGTGTGTTGTCGGTGTGTGTGTGTGTGTGTGTTGTCGGTGTGTGTGTGTGTGTTGTCGGTGTGTGTGTGTGTTGTCGGTGTGTGTGTTTGTGTTGTCGGTGTGTGTGTGTGTGTTGTCGGTGTGTGTGTGTGTGTTGTCGGTGTGTGTGTGTGTTGTCGGTGTGTGTGTCTGTTGTCGGTGTGTGTGTGTGTGTGTTGTCAGTGTGTGTGTGTGTGTGTGTTGTCGGTGTGTGTGTGTGTTGTCGGTGTGTGTGTGTGTGTTGTCGGTGTGTGTGTGTGTTGTCGGTTTGTGTGTGTGTGTGTGTGTGTTGTCGGTGTGTGTGTGTGTGTTGTCGGTGTGTGTGTGTGTGTCTGTTGTCGGTGTGTGTGTGTGTGTTGTCGGTGTGTGTGTGTGTGTGTTGTTGGTGTGTGTGTGTGTGTTGTCGGTGTGTGTGTGTTGTCGGTGTGTGTGTTGTCGGTGTGTGTGTGTGTGTGTGTGTTGTCGGTGTGTGTGTGTGTGTTTTCGGTGTGTGTGTGTGTGTGTTGTCGGTGTGTGTGTGTGTGTGTTATCGGTGTGTGTGTGTTGTCGGTGTGTGTGTGTGTGTTGTCGGTGTGTGTGTGTGTGTGTGTTGTCGGTGTGTGTGTGTGTGTCTGTTGTCGGTGTGTGTGTGTGTGTTGTCGGTGTGTGTGTGTGTGTTGTCGTTGTGTGTGTGTGTGTTATCGGTGTGTGTGTGTGTGTGTTGTGTGTGTGTGTGTGTTGTCGGTGTGTGTGTGTGTTGTCGGTGTGTGTGTGTGTTGTCGGTGTGTGTGTGTGTGTTGTTGGTGTGTGTGTGTGTGTGTGTTGTCGGTGTGTGTGTTTGTGTGTGTGTGTTGTCGGTGTGTGTGTGTGTGTGTTGTCGGTGTGTGTGTGTGTGTGTGTTGTCGGTGTGTGTGTGTTGTCGGTGTGTGTGTGTGTGTTGTCGGTGTGTGTGTGTTGTCGGTGTGTGTGTGTGTGTTGTCGGTGTGTGTGTGTGTGTGTGTTGTCGGTGTGTGTGTGTGTGTGTTGTCGGTGTGTGTGTGTGTGTTGTTGGTGTGTGTGTGTGTGTGTGTTATCGGTGTGTGTGTGTGTGTGTTGTCGGTGTGTGTGTGTGTGTGTTGTCGGTGTGTGTGTGTGTGTTGTCGGTGTGTGTGTGTGTGTTGTCGGTGTGTGTGTGTGTGTTGTCGGTGTGTGTGTGTCTGTGTTGTCAGTGTGTGTGTGTGTGTGTTGTCGGTGTGTGTGTGTTTATGTGTTGTCGGTGTGTGTGTGTGTGTGTTGTCGGTGTGTGTGTGTGTGTTGTCGGTGTGTGTGTTGTCGGTGTGTGTGTGTGTTGTCGGTGTGTGTGTGTGTGTGTGTTGTCGGTGTGTGTGTGTGTGTGTTGTCGGTGTGTGTGTGTGTGTGTGTTGTCGGTGTGTGTGTGTGTGTGTGTTGTCGGTGTGTGTGTGTGTGTTGCCGGTGTGTGTGTGTGTGTTGTCGGTGTGTGTGTGTGTGTGTTGTCAGTGTGTGTGTGTGTGTGTTGTCGGTGTGTGTGTGTGTGTGTGTGTGTTGTCGGTGTGTGTGTGTGTGTTGTCGGTGTGTGTGTGTTGTCGGTGTGTGTGTGTGTTGTCGGTGTGTGTGTGTGTGTGTGTTGTCGGTGTGTGTGTGTGTGTTGTCGGTGTGTGTGTGTGTTGTCGGTGTGTGTGTGTGTGTGTTGTCGGTGTGTGTGTGTGTGTGTTGTCAGTGTGTGTGTGTGTGTGTGTGTTGTCGGTGTGTGTGTGTGTTGTCGGTGTGTGTGTGTGTGTTGTCGGTGTGTGTGTGTGTGTGTTGTCGGTTTGTGTGTGTGTGTGTGTGTGTTGTCGGTGTGTGTGTGTGTGTTGTCGGTGTGTGTGTGTTGTCGGTGTGTGTGTGTGTGTGTGTTGTCGGTGTGTGTGTGTGTGTGTTGTCGGTGTGTGTGTGTGTGTGTTGTCAGTGTGTGTGTGTGTGTGTTATCGGTGTGTGTGTGTTGTCGGTGTGTGTGTGTGTGTTGTCGGTGTGTGTGTGTGTGTGTGTTGTCGGTGTGTGTGTGTGTGTCTGTTGTCGGTGTGTGTGTGTGTGTTGTCGGTGTGTGTGTGTGTGTGTTGTTGGTGTGTGTGTGTGTGTTGTCGGTGTGTGTGTGTTGTCGGTGTGTGTGTTGTCGGTGTGTGTGTGTGTGTTTTCGGTGTGTGTGTGTGTGTGTTGTCGGTGTGTGTGTGAGTGTGTGTTATCGGTGTGTGTGTGTTGTCGGTGTGTGTGTGTGTGTTGTCGGTGTGTGTGTGTGTGTGTGTTGTCGGTGTGTGTGTGTGTGTCTGTTGTCGGTGTGTGTGTGTGTGATGTCGGTGTGTGTGTGTGTGTTGTCGGTGTGTGTGTGTGTGTGTTGTCGGTGTGTGTGTGTGTGTGTTGTGTGTGTGTGTGTGTTGTCGGTGTGTGTGTGTGTGTGTTGTCGGTGTGTGTGTGTGTTGTCGGTGTGTGTGTGTGTGTGTGTGTGTGTGTTGTCGGTGTGTGTGTGTTATCAGTGTTTGTGTGTGTGTGTGTGTGTGTGTGTGTGTTGTCGGTGTGTGTGTGTGTGTTGTTGGTGTGTGTGTGTGTGTGTGTTGTCGGTGTGTGTGTTTGTGTGTTGTCGGTGTGTGTGTGTGTGTGTTGTCGGTGTGTGTGTGTGTGTGTTGTCGGTGTGTGTGTGTTGTCGGTGTGTGTGTGTGTGTTGTCGGTGTGTGTGTGTTGTCGGTGTGTGTGTGTGTGTGTTGTCGGTGTGTGTGTGTGTGTGTGTTGTCGGTGTGTGTGTGTGTTGTCGGTGTGTGTGTGTGTGTTGTTGGTGTGTGTGTGTGTGTGTGTTATCGGTGTGTGTGTGTGTGTGTTGTCGGTGTGTGTGTGTGTGTTGTCGGTGTGTGTGTGTGTGTTGTCGGTGTGTGTGTGTGTGTTGTCGGTGTGTGTGTGTGTGGTCGGTGTGTGTGTGTGTGTTGTCGGTGTGTGTGTGTGTGTTGTCGGTGTGTGTGTGTCTGTGTTGTCGGTGTGTGTGTGTGTGTTGTCGGTGTGTGTGTGTGTTGTCGGTGTGTGTGTGTGTTGTCGGTGTGTGTGTGTGTGTGTGTGTGTTGTCGGTGTGTGTGTGTGTTTATGTGTTGTCGGTGTGTGTGTGTGTGTGTGTTGTCGGTGTGTGTGTGTGTGTGTGTTGTCGGTGTGTGTGTGTGTGTTGCCGGTGTGTGTGTGTGTGTTGTCGGTGTGTGTGTGTGTGTGTTGTCAGTGTGTGTGTGTGTGTGTTGTCGGTGTGTGTGTGTGTGTGTGTGTGTGTGTGTGTTGTCGGTGTGTGTGTGTGTGTTGTCGGTGTGTGTGTGTGTGTGTTGTCGGTGTGTGTGTGTGTGTGTTGTCGGTGTGTGTGTGTGTGTGTGTGTGTGTTGTTGGTGTGTGTGTGTTGTCGGTGTGTGTGTGTGTGTGTTGTCGGTGTGTGTGTGTGTTTATGTGTTGTCAGTGTGTGTGTGTGTGTTGTCGGTGTGTGTGTGTTTATGTGTTGTCGGTGTGTGTGTGTGTGTGTTGTCGGTGTGTGTGTGTGTGTTGTCGGTGTGTGTGTGTGTGTGTGTTGTCGGTGTGTGTGTGTGTGTTGTAGGTGTGTGTGTGTGTTGTCGGTGTGTGTGTGTGTGTGTGTTGTCGGTGTGTGTGTGTGTTGTCGGTGTGTGTGTGTGTGTTGTCGGTGTGTGTGTGTGTTGTCGGTTTGTGTGTGTGTGTGTGTGTGTTGTCGGTGTGTGTGTGTGTGTTGTCGGTGTGTGTGTGTGTGTCTGTTGTCGGTGTGTGTGTGTGTGTTGTCGGTGTGTGTGTGTGTGTGTTGTTGGTGTGTGTGTGTGTGTTGTCGGTGTGTGTGTGTTGTCGGTGTGTGTGTTGTCGGTGTGTGTGTGTGTGTGTGTGTTGTCGGTGTGTGTGTGTGTGTTTTCGGTGTGTGTGTGTTGTCGGTGTGTGTGTGTGTGTGTTATCGGTGTGTGTGTGTTGTCGGTGTGTGTGTGTGTGTTGTCGGTGTGTGTGTGTGTGTGTGTTGTCGGTGTGTGTGTGTGTGTCTGTTGTCGGTGTGTGTGTGTGTGTTGTCGGTGTGTGTGTGTGTGTTGTCGTTGTGTGTGTGTGTGTTATCGGTGTGTGTGTGTGTGTGTTGTGTGTGTGTGTGTGTTGTCGGTGTGTGTGTGTGTTGTCGGTGTGTGTGTGTGTTGTCGGTGTGTGTGTGTGTGTTGTTGGTGTGTGTGTGTGTGTGTGTTGTCGGTGTGTGTGTTTGTGTGTGTGTGTTGTCGGTGTGTGTGTGTGTGTGTTGTCGGTGTGTGTGTGTGTGTGTGTTGTCGGTGTGTGTGTGTTGTCGGTGTGTGTGTGTGTGTTGTCGGTGTGTGTGTGTTGTCGGTGTGTGTGTGTGTGTTGTCGGTGTGTGTGTGTGTGTGTGTTGTCGGTGTGTGTGTGTGTGTGTTGTCGGTGTGTGTGTGTGTGTTGTTGGTGTGTGTGTGTGTGTGTGTTATCGGTGTGTGTGTGTGTGTGTTGTCGGTGTGTGTGTGTGTGTGTTGTCGGTGTGTGTGTGTGTGTTGTCGGTGTGTGTGTGTGTGTTGTCGGTGTGTGTGTGTGTGGTCGGTGTGTGTGTGTGTGTTGTCGGTGTGTGTGTGTGTGTTGTCGGTGTGTGTGTGTCTGTGTTGTCAGTGTGTGTGTGTGTGTGTTGTCGGTGTGTGTGTGTTTATGTGTTGTCGGTGTGTGTGTGTGTGTGTTGTCGGTGTGTGTGTGTGTGTTGTCGGTGTGTGTGTTGTCGGTGTGTGTGTGTGTTGTCGGTGTGTGTGTGTGTGTGTGTTGTCGGTGTGTGTGTGTGTGTGTTGTCGGTGTGTGTGTGTGTGTGTGTTGTCGGTGTGTGTGTGTGTGTGTGTTGTCGGTGTGTGTGTGTGTGTTGCCGGTGTGTGTGTGTGTGTTGTCGGTGTGTGTGTGTGTGTGTTGTCAGTGTGTGTGTGTGTGTGTTGTCGGTGTGTGTGTGTGTGTGTGTGTGTTGTCGGTGTGTGTGTGTGTGTTGTCGGTGTGTGTGTGTTGTCGGTGTGTGTGTGTGTTGTCGGTGTGTGTGTGTGTGTGTGTTGTCGGTGTGTGTGTGTGTGTTGTCGGTGTGTGTGTGTGTTGTCGGTGTGTGTGTGTGTGTGTTGTCGGTGTGTGTGTGTGTGTGTTGTCAGTGTGTGTGTGTGTGTGTGTGTTGTCGGTGTGTGTGTGTGTTGTCGGTGTGTGTGTGTGTGTTGTCGGTGTGTGTGTGTGTGTGTTGTCGGTTTGTGTGTGTGTGTGTGTGTGTTGTCGGTGTGTGTGTGTGTGTTGTCGGTGTGTGTGTGTTGTCGGTGTGTGTGTGTGTGTGTGTTGTCGGTGTGTGTGTGTGTGTGTTGTCGGTGTGTGTGTGTGTGTGTTGTCAGTGTGTGTGTGTGTGTGTTATCGGTGTGTGTGTGTTGTCGGTGTGTGTGTGTGTGTTGTCGGTGTGTGTGTGTGTGTGTGTTGTCGGTGTGTGTGTGTGTGTCTGTTGTCGGTGTGTGTGTGTGTGTTGTCGGTGTGTGTGTGTGTGTGTTGTTGGTGTGTGTGTGTGTGTTGTCGGTGTGTGTGTGTTGTCGGTGTGTGTGTTGTCGGTGTGTGTGTGTGTGTTTTCGGTGTGTGTGTGTGTGTGTTGTCGGTGTGTGTGTGAGTGTGTGTTATCGGTGTGTGTGTGTTGTCGGTGTGTGTGTGTGTGTTGTCGGTGTGTGTGTGTGTGTGTGTTGTCGGTGTGTGTGTGTGTGTCTGTTGTCGGTGTGTGTGTGTGTGATGTCGGTGTGTGTGTGTGTGTTGTCGGTGTGTGTGTGTGTGTGTTGTCGGTGTGTGTGTGTGTGTGTTGTGTGTGTGTGTGTGTTGTCGGTGTGTGTGTGTGTGTGTTGTCGGTGTGTGTGTGTGTTGTCGGTGTGTGTGTGTGTGTGTGTGTGTGTGTTGTCGGTGTGTGTGTGTTATCAGTGTTTGTGTGTGTGTGTGTGTGTGTGTGTGTGTTGTCGGTGTGTGTGTGTGTGTTGTTGGTGTGTGTGTGTGTGTGTGTTGTCGGTGTGTGTGTTTGTGTGTTGTCGGTGTGTGTGTGTGTGTGTTGTCGGTGTGTGTGTGTGTGTGTTGTCGGTGTGTGTGTGTTGTCGGTGTGTGTGTGTGTGTTGTCGGTGTGTGTGTGTTGTCGGTGTGTGTGTGTGTGTGTTGTCGGTGTGTGTGTGTGTGTGTGTTGTCGGTGTGTGTGTGTGTTGTCGGTGTGTGTGTGTGTGTTGTTGGTGTGTGTGTGTGTGTGTGTTATCGGTGTGTGTGTGTGTGTGTTGTCGGTGTGTGTGTGTGTGTTGTCGGTGTGTGTGTGTGTGTTGTCGGTGTGTGTGTGTGTGTTGTCGGTGTGTGTGTGTGTGGTCGGTGTGTGTGTGTGTGTTGTCGGTGTGTGTGTGTGTGTTGTCGGTGTGTGTGTGTCTGTGTTGTCGGTGTGTGTGTGTGTGTTGTCGGTGTGTGTGTGTGTTGTCGGTGTGTGTGTGTGTTGTCGGTGTGTGTGTGTGTGTGTGTGTGTTGTCGGTGTGTGTGTGTGTTTATGTGTTGTCGGTGTGTGTGTGTGTGTGTGTTGTCGGTGTGTGTGTGTGTGTGTGTTGTCGGTGTGTGTGTGTGTGTTGCCGGTGTGTGTGTGTGTGTTGTCGGTGTGTGTGTGTGTGTGTTGTCAGTGTGTGTGTGTGTGTGTTGTCGGTGTGTGTGTGTGTGTGTGTGTGTGTGTGTGTTGTCGGTGTGTGTGTGTGTGTTGTCGGTGTGTGTGTGTGTGTGTTGTCGGTGTGTGTGTGTGTGTGTTGTCGGTGTGTGTGTGTGTGTGTGTGTGTGTTGTTGGTGTGTGTGTGTTGTCGGTGTGTGTGTGTGTGTGTTGTCGGTGTGTGTGTGTGTTTATGTGTTGTCAGTGTGTGTGTGTGTGTTGTCGGTGTGTGTGTGTTTATGTGTTGTCGGTGTGTGTGTGTGTGTGTTGTCGGTGTGTGTGTGTGTGTTGTCGGTGTGTGTGTGTGTGTGTGTTGTCGGTGTGTGTGTGTGTGTTGTAGGTGTGTGTGTGTGTTGTCGGTGTGTGTGTGTGTGTTGTCGGTGTGTGTGTGTGTGTGTTGTCGGTGTGTGTGTGTGTGTTGTCGGTGTGTGTGTGTGTGTTGCCGGTGTGTGTGTGTGTGTGTTGTCGGTGTGTGTGTGTGTGTGTTGTCAGTGTGTGTGTGTGTGTGTGTTGTCGGTGTGTGTGTGTGTTGTCGGTGTGTGTGTGTGTGTTGTCGGTGTGTGTGTGTGTGTGTTGTCGGTTTGTGTGTGTGTGTGTGTGTGTTGTCGGTGTGTGTGTGTGTGTTGTCGGTGTGTGTGTGTTGTCGGTGTGTGTGTGTGTGTGTGTTGTCGGTGTGTGTGTGTGTGTGTTGTCGGTGTGTGTGTGTGTGTGTGTTGTCAGTGTGTGTGTGTGTGTGTGTGTTGTCGGTGTGTGTGTGTGTGTGTTGTCGGTGTGTGTGTGTGTGTGTGTTTTCGGTGTGTGTGTGTGTTGTCGGTGTGTGTGTGTTGACGGTGTGTGTGTGTGTGTTGTCGGTGTGTGTGTGTGTGTGTTGTCGGTGTGTGTGTGTGTGTCTGTTGTCGGTGTGTGTGTGTTGTCAGTGTGTGTGTGTATGTGTTGTCGGTGTGTGTGTGTGTGTTGTCGGTGTGTGTGTGTGTGTGTTGTCGGTGTGTGTGTGTGTGTGTTGTGTGTGTGTGTGTTGTCGGTGTGTGTGTGTGTGTGTTGTCGGTGTGTGTGTGTGTTGTCGGTGTGTGTGTGTGTGTGTGTGTGTTGTCGGTGTGTGTGTGTTATCAGTGTGTGTGTGTGTGTGTGTGTGTGTGTTGTCGGTGTGTGTGTGTGTGTTGTCGGTGTGTGTGTGTGTGTTGTCGGTGTGTGTGTGTGTGTTGTCGGTGTGTGTGTGTGTGTGTGTTGTCGGTGTGTGTGTGTGTGTGTGTTGTCGGTGTGTGTGTGTGTGTTGTCGGTGTGTGTGTGTGTGTGTGTGTGTTGTCGGTGTGTGTGTGTGTGTGTTGTTGGCGTGTGTGTGTGTGTTGTCGGTGTGTGTATGTGTGTTGTCGGTGTGTGTGTGTGTGTGTTGTCGGAGTGTGTGTGTGTTTATGTGTTGTCGGTGTGTGTGTGTGTGTGTTGTCGGTGTGTGTGTGTTTATGTGTTGTCGGTGTGTGTGTGTGTGTGTTGTCGGTGTGTGTGTGTGTGTTGTCGGTGTGTGTGTGTGTGTGTGTGTGTTGTCGGTGTGTGTGTGTTGTCGGTGTGTGTGTGTGTGTTGTCGGTGTGTGTGTGTGTTGTCGGTGTGTGTGTGTGTGTGTGTTGTCGGTGTGTGTGTGTGTGTTGTCGGTGTGTGTGTGTGTTGTCGGTGTGTGTGTGTGTGTGTTGTCGGTGTGTGTGTGTGTGTGTTGTCAGTGTGTGTGTGTGTGTGTGTTGTCGGTGTGTGTGTGTGTTGTCGGTGTGTGTGTGTGTGTTGTCGGTGTGTGTGTGTGTGTGTTGTCGGTTTGTGTGTGTGTGTGTGTGTTGTCGGTGTGTGTGTGTGTGTTGTCGGTGTGTGTGTGTTGTCGGTGTGTGTGTGTGTGTGTGTTGTCGGTGTGTGTGTGTGTGTTGTCGGTGTGTGTGTGTGTGTGTTGTCAGTGTGTGTGTGTGTGTGTTATCGGTGTGTGTGTGTTGTCGGTGTGTGTGTGTGTGTTGTCGGTGTGTGTGTGTGTGTGTGTTGTCGGTGTGTGTGTGTGTGTCTGTTGTCGGTGTGTGTGTGTGTGTTGTCGGTGTGTGTGTGTGTGTGTTGTTGGTGTGTGTGTGTGTGTTGTCGGTGTGTGTGTGTTGTCGGTGTGTGTGTTGTCGGTGTGTGTGTGTGTTTGTGTGTTGTCGGTGTGTGTGTGTGTGTTTTCGGTGTGTGTGTGTGTGTGTTGTCGGTGTGTGTGTGTGTGTGTTATCGGTGTGTGTGTGTTGTCGGTGTGTGTGTGTGTGTTGTCGGTGTGTGTGTGTGTGTGTTGTCGGTGTGTGTGTGTGTGTCTGTTGTCGGTGTGTGTGTGTGTGTTGTCGGTGTGTGTGTGTGTGTTGTCGGTGTGTGTGTGTGTGTGTTGTCGGTGTGTGTGTGTGTGTGTTGTGTGTGTGTGTGTTGTCGGTGTGTGTGTGTGTGTGTTGTCGGTGTGTGTGTGTGTTGTCGGTGTGTGTGTGTGTGTGTGTGTGTGTGTTGTCGGTGTGTGTGTGTTATCAGTGTGTGTGTGTGTGTGTGTGTGTGTGTTGTCGGTGTGTGTGTGTGTGTTGTTGGTGTGTGTGTGTGTGTGTGTTGTCGGTGTGTGTGTTTGTGTGTGTGTGTTGTCGGTGTGTGTGTGTGTGTGTGTGTTGTCGGTGTGTGTGTGTGTGTGTTGTCGGTGTGTGTGTGTTGTCGGTGTGTGTGTGTGTTGTCGGTGTGTGTGTGTTGTCGGTGTGTGTGTGTGTTGTCGGTGTGTGTGTGTGTGTGTTGTCGGTGTGTGTGTGTGTGTGTTGTCGGTGTGTGTGTGTGTTGTTGGTGTGTGTGTGTGTGTGTGTTATCGGTGTGTGTGTGTGTGTGTTGTCGGTGTGTGTGTGTGTGTGTGTGTGTTGTCTGTGTGTGTGTGTTGTCGGTGTGTGTGTGTTGTCGGTGTGTGTGTGTGTGGTCGGTGTGTGTGTGTGTGTTGTCGGTGTGTGTGTGTGTGTTGTCGGTGTGTGTGTGTCTGTGTTGTCAGTGTGTGTGTGTGTGTTGTCGGTGTGTGTGTGTTTATGTGTTGTCGGTGTGTGTGTGTGTGTGTTGTCGGTGTGTGTGTGTTGTCGGTGTGTGTGTGTGTTGTCGGTGTGTGTGTGTGTTGTCGGTGTGTGTGTGTGTGTGTGTGTGTGTTGTCGGTGTGTGTGTGTGTTTATGTGTTGTCGGTGTGTGTGTGTGTGTGTGTTGTCGGTGTGTGTGTGTGTGTGTGTTGTCGGTGTGTGTGTGTGTGTTGCCGGTGTGTGTGTGTGTGTTGTCGGTGTGTGTGTGTGTGTGTTGTCAGTGTGTGTGTGTGTGTGTTGTCGGTGTGTGTGTGTGTGTGTGTGTTGTCGGTGTGTGTGTGTGTGTGTTGTCGGTGTGTGTGTGTGTGTGTTGTCGGTGTGTGTGTGTGTGTGTTGTCAGTGTGTGTGTGTGTGTGTGTTGTCGGTGTGTGTGTGTGTTGTCGGTGTGTGTGTGTGTGTTGTCGGTGTGTGTGTGTGTGTGTTGTCGGTTTGTGTGTGTGTGTGTGTTGTCGGTGTGTGTGTGTGTGTTGTCGGTGTGTGTGTGTTGTCGGTGTGTGTGTGTGTGTGTGTGTTGTCGGTGTGTGTGTGTGTGTGTTGTCGGTGTGTGTGTGTGTGTGTGTGTGTTGTCAGTGTGTGTGTGTGTGTGTGTGTTGTCGGTGTGTGTGTGTGTGTGTGTGTGTGTGTCGGTGTGTGTGTGTTTTGTCGGTGTGTGTGTGTGTGTGTGTGTGTTGTCAGTGTGTGTGTGTGTGTGTGTGTTGTCGGTGTGTGTGTGTGTGTGTGTGTTGTCAGTGTGTGTGTGTGTGTGTGTTTTCGGTGTGTGTGTGTGTGTTGTCGGTGTGTGTGTGTTGTCGGTGTGTGTGTGTGTGTTGTCGGTGTGTGTGTGTGTGTGTTGTCGGTGTGTGTGTGTGTGTCTGTTGTCGGTGTGTGTGTGTTGTCGGTGTGTGTGTGTGTGTGTTGTCGGTGTGTGTGTGTGTGTTGTCGGTGTGTGTGTGTGTGTGTGTGTGTGTGTGTTGTCGGTGTGTGTGTGTGTGTTGTCGGTGTGTGTGTGTGTGTGTTGTCGGTGTGTGTGTGTGTGTGTTGTCGGTGTGTGTGTGTGTGTGTGTGTGTGTTGTTGGTGTGTGTGTGTTGTCGGTGTGTGTGTGTGTGTGTTGTCGGTGTGTGTGTGTGTTTATGTGTTGTCAGTGTGTGTGTGTGTGTTGTCGGTGTGTGTGTGTTTATGTGTTGTCGGTGTGTGTGTGTGTGTGTTGTCGGTGTGTGTGTGTGTGTTGTCGGTGTGTGTGTGTGTGTGTGTTGTCGGTGTGTGTGTGTGTGTTGTAGGTGTGTGTGTGTGTTGTCGGTGTGTGTGTGTGTGTTGTCGGTGTGTGTGTGTGTGTGTTGTCGGTGTGTGTGTGTGTGTTGTCGGTGTGTGTGTGTGTGTTGCCGGTGTGTGTGTGTGTGTGTTGTCGGTGTGTGTGTGTGTGTGTTGTCAGTGTGTGTGTGTGTGTGTGTTGTCGGTGTGTGTGTGTGTTGTCGGTGTGTGTGTGTGTGTTGTCGGTGTGTGTGTGTGTGTGTTGTCGGTTTGTGTGTGTGTGTGTGTGTGTTGTCGGTGTGTGTGTGTGTGTTGTCGGTGTGTGTGTGTTGTCGGTGTGTGTGTGTGTGTGTGTTGTCGGTGTGTGTGTGTGTGTGTTGTCGGTGTGTGTGTGTGTGTGTGTTGTCAGTGTGTGTGTGTGTGTGTGTGTTGTCGGTGTGTGTGTGTGTGTGTTGTCGGTGTGTGTGTGTGTGTGTGTTTTCGGTGTGTGTGTGTGTTGTCGGTGTGTGTGTGTTGACGGTGTGTGTGTGTGTGTTGTCGGTGTGTGTGTGTGTGTGTTGTCGGTGTGTGTGTGTGTGTCTGTTGTCGGTGTGTGTGTGTTGTCAGTGTGTGTGTGTATGTGTTGTCGGTGTGTGTGTGTGTGTTGTCGGTGTGTGTGTGTGTGTGTTGTCGGTGTGTGTGTGTGTGTGTTGTGTGTGTGTGTGTTGTCGGTGTGTGTGTGTGTGTGTTGTCGGTGTGTGTGTGTGTTGTCGGTGTGTGTGTGTGTGTGTGTGTGTTGTCGGTGTGTGTGTGTTATCAGTGTGTGTGTGTGTGTGTGTGTGTGTGTTGTCGGTGTGTGTGTGTGTGTTGTCGGTGTGTGTGTGTGTGTTGTCGGTGTGTGTGTGTGTGTTGTCGGTGTGTGTGTGTGTGTGTGTTGTCGGTGTGTGTGTGTGTGTGTGTTGTCGGTGTGTGTGTGTGTGTTGTCGGTGTGTGTGTGTGTGTGTGTGTGTTGTCGGTGTGTGTGTGTGTGTGTTGTTGGCGTGTGTGTGTGTGTTGTCGGTGTGTGTATGTGTGTTGTCGGTGTGTGTGTGTGTGTGTTGTCGGAGTGTGTGTGTGTTTATGTGTTGTCGGTGTGTGTGTGTGTGTGTTGTCGGTGTGTGTGTGTTTATGTGTTGTCGGTGTGTGTGTGTGTGTGTTGTCGGTGTGTGTGTGTGTGTTGTCGGTGTGTGTGTGTGTGTGTGTGTGTTGTCGGTGTGTGTGTGTTGTCGGTGTGTGTGTGTGTGTTGTCGGTGTGTGTGTGTGTTGTCGGTGTGTGTGTGTGTGTGTGTTGTCGGTGTGTGTGTGTGTGTTGTCGGTGTGTGTGTGTGTTGTCGGTGTGTGTGTGTGTGTGTTGTCGGTTTGTGTGTGTGTGTGTTGTCAGTGTGTGTGTGTGTGTGTGTTGTCGGTGTGTGTGTGTGTTGTCGGTGTGTGTGTGTGTGTTGTCGGTGTGTGTGTGTGTGTGTTGTCGGTTTGTGTGTGTGTGTGTGTGTTGTCGGTGTGTGTGTGTGTGTTGTCGGTGTGTGTGTGTTGTCGGTGTGTGTGTGTGTGTGTGTTGTCGGTGTGTGTGTGTGTGTGTTGTCGGTGTGTGTGTGTGTGTGTTGTCAGTGTGTGTGTGTGTGTGTTATCGGTGTGTGTGTGTTGTCGGTGTGTGTGTGTGTGTTGTCGGTGTGTGTGTGTGTGTGTGTTGTCGGTGTGTGTGTGTGTGTCTGTTGTCGGTGTGTGTGTGTGTGTTGTCGGTGTGTGTGTGTGTGTGTTGTTGGTGTGTGTGTGTGTGTTGTCGGTGTGTGTGTGTGTTTGTGTGTTGTCGGTGTGTGTGTGTGTGTTTTCGGTGTGTGTGTGTGTGTGTTGTCGGTGTGTGTGTGTGTGTGTTATCGGTGTGTGTGTGTTGTCGGTGTGTGTGTGTGTGTTGTCGGTGTGTGTGTGTGTGTGTTGTCGGTGTGTGTGTGTGTGTCTGTTGTCGGTGTGTGTGTGTGTGTTGTCGGTGTGTGTGTGTGTGTTGTCGGTGTGTGTGTGTGTGTGTTGTCGGTGTGTGTGTGTGTGTGTTGTGTGTGTGTGTGTTGTCGGTGTGTGTGTGTGTGTGTTGTCGGTGTGTGTGTGTGTTGTCGGTGTGTGTGTGTGTGTGTGTGTGTGTGTTGTCGGTGTGTGTGTGTTATCAGTGTGTGTGTGTGTGTGTGTGTGTGTGTTGTCGGTGTGTGTGTGTGTGTTGTTGGTGTGTGTGTGTGTGTGTGTTGTCGGTGTGTGTGTTTGTGTGTGTGTGTTGTCGGTGTGTGTGTGTGTGTGTGTGTTGTCGGTGTGTGTGTGTGTGTGTTGTCGGTGTGTGTGTGTTGTCGGTGTGTGTGTGTGTTGTCGGTGTGTGTGTGTTGTCGGTGTGTGTGTGTGTTGTCGGTGTGTGTGTGTGTGTGTTGTCGGTGTGTGTGTGTGTGTGTTGTCGGTGTGTGTGTGTGTTGTTGGTGTGTGTGTGTGTGTGTGTTATCGGTGTGTGTGTGTGTGTGTTGTCGGTGTGTGTGTGTGTGTGTGTGTGTTGTCTGTGTGTGTGTGTGTGTTGTCGGTGTGTGTGTGTTGTCGGTGTGTGTGTGTGTGGTCGGTGTGTGTGTGTGTGTTGTCGGTGTGTGTGTGTGTGTTGTCGGTGTGTGTGTGTCTGTGTTGTCAGTGTGTGTGTGTGTGTGTTGTCGGTGTGTGTGTGTTTATGTGTTGTCGGTGTGTGTGTGTGTGTGTTGTCGGTGTGTGTGTGTTGTCGGTGTGTGTGTGTGTTGTCGGTGTGTGTGTGTGTTGTCGGTGTGTGTGTGTGTGTGTGTGTGTGTTGTCGGTGTGTGTGTGTGTTTATGTGTTGTCGGTGTGTGTGTGTGTGTGTGTTGTCGGTGTGTGTGTGTGTGTGTGTTGTCGGTGTGTGTGTGTGTGTTGCCGGTGTGTGTGTGTGTGTTGTCGGTGTGTGTGTGTGTGTGTTGTCAGTGTGTGTGTGTGTGTGTTGTCGGTGTGTGTGTGTGTGTGTGTGTTGTCGGTGTGTGTGTGTGTGTTGTCGGTGTGTGTGTGTGTGTGTTGTCGGTGTGTGTGTGTGTGTGTTGTCGGTGTGTGTGTGTGTGTGTTGTCAGTGTGTGTGTGTGTGTGTGTTGTCGGTGTGTGTGTGTGTTGTCGGTGTGTGTGTGTGTGTTGTCGGTGTGTGTGTGTGTGTGTTGTCGGTTTGTGTGTGTGTGTGTGTTGTCGGTGTGTGTGTGTGTGTTGTCGGTGTGTGTGTGTTGTCGGTGTGTGTGTGTGTGTGTGTGTTGTCGGTGTGTGTGTGTGTGTGTTGTCGGTGTGTGTGTGTGTGTGTGTGTGTTGTCAGTGTGTGTGTGTGTGTGTGTGTTGTCGGTGTGTGTGTGTGTGTGTGTGTGTGTTGTCGGTGTGTGTGTGTTTTGTCGGTGTGTGTGTGTGTGTGTGTTGTCAGTGTGTGTGTGTGTGTGTGTGTTGTCGGTGTGTGTGTGTGTGTGTGTGTTGTCGGTGTGTGTGTGTGTGTGTTTTCGGTGTGTGTGTGTGTGTTGTCGGTGTGTGTGTGTTGTCGGTGTGTGTGTGTGTGTTGTCGGTGTGTGTGTGTGTGTGTTGTCGGTGTGTGTGTGTGTGTCTGTTGTCGGTGTGTGTGTGTTGTCGGTGTGTGTGTGTGTGTGTTGTCGGTGTGTGTGTGTGTGTTCTCGGTGTGTGTGTGTGTGTGTTGTCGGTGTGTGTGTGTGTGTGTTGTGTGTGTGTGTGTGTTGTCGGTGTGTGTGTGTGTGTTGTCGGTGTGTGTGTGTGTTGTCGGTGTGTGTGTGTGTGTGTGTGTGTGTGTTGTCGGTGTGTGTGTGTTATCAGTGTGTGTGTGTGTGTGTGTGTGTGTGTGTGTTGTCGGGGTGTGTGTGTGTGTTGTTGGTGTGTGTGTGTGTGTGTTGTCGGTGTGTGTGTGAGTGTGTGTTATCGGTGTGTGTGTGTTGTCGGTGTGTGTGTGTGTGTTGTCGGTGTGTGTGTGTGTGTGTGTTGTCGGTGTGTGTGTGTGTGTCTGTTGTCGGTGTGTGTGTGTGTGTTGTCGGTGTGTGTGTGTGTGTTGTCGGTGTGTGTGTGTGTGTGTTGTCGGTGTGTGTGTGTGTGTGTTGTGTGTGTGTGTGTGTTGTCGGTGTGTGTGTGTGTGTGTTGTCGGTGTGTGTGTGTGTTGTCGGTGTGTGTGTGTGTGTGTGTGTGTGTGTTGTCGGTGTGTGTGTGTTATCAGTGTGTGTGTGTGTGTGTGTGTGTGTGTGTGTGTTGTCGGTGTGTGTGTGTGTGTTGTTGGTGTGTGTGTGTGTGTGTGTTGTCGGTGTGTGTGTTTGTGTGTTGTCGGTGTGTGTGTGTGTGTGTTGTCGGTGTGTGTGTGTGTGTGTTGTCGGTGTGTGTGTGTTGTCGGTGTGTGTGTGTGTGTTGTCGGTGTGTGTGTGTTGTCGGTGTGTGTGTGTGTGTGTTGTCGGTGTGTGTGTGTGTGTGTGTTGTCGGTGTGTGTGTGTGTTGTCGGTGTGTGTGTGTGTGTTGTCGGTGTGTGTGTGTGTGTGTGTTGTCGGTGTGTGTGTGTGTGTTGCCGGTGTGTGTGTGTGTGTTGTCGGTGTGTGTGTGTGTGTGTTGTCAGTGTGTGTGTGTGTGTGTTGTCGGTGTGTGTGTGTGTGTGTGTGTGTGTGTGTGTTGTCGGTGTGTGTGTGTGTGTTGTCGGTGTGTGTGTGTGTGTGTTGTCGGTGTGTGTGTGTGTGTGTTGTCGGTGTGTGTGTGTGTGTGTGTGTGTGTTGTTGGTGTGTGTGTGTTGTCGGTGTGTGTGTGTGTGTGTTGTCGGTGTGTGTGTGTGTTTATGTGTTGTCAGTGTGTGTGTGTGTGTTGTCGGTGTGTGTGTGTTTATGTGTTGTCGGTGTGTGTGTGTGTGTGTTGTCGGGTGTGTGTGTGTGTTGTCGGTGTGTGTGTGTGTGTTGTCGGTGTGTGTGTGTGTGTTGTAGGTGTGTGTGTGTGTTGTCGGTGTGTGTGTGTGTGTTGTCGGTGTGTGTGTGTGTGTGTTGTCGGTGTGTGTGTGTGTGTTGTCGGTGTGTGTGTGTGTGTTGCCGGTGTGTGTGTGTGTGTGTTGTCGGTGTGTGTGTGTGTGTGTTGTCAGTGTGTGTGTGTGTGTGTGTTGTCGGTGTGTGTGTGTGTTGTCGGTGTGTGTGTGTGTGTTGTCGGTGTGTGTGTGTGTGTGTTGTCGGTTTGTGTGTGTGTGTGTGTGTGTTGTCGGTGTGTGTGTGTGTGTTGTCGGTGTGTGTGTGTTGTCGGTGTGTGTGTGTGTGTGTGTTGTCGGTGTGTGTGTGTGTGTGTTGTCGGTGTGTGTGTGTGTGTGTGTTGTCAGTGTGTGTGTGTGTGTGTGTGTTGTCGGTGTGTGTGTGTGTGTGTTGTCGGTGTGTGTGTGTGTGTGTGTTTTCGGTGTGTGTGTGTGTTGTCGGTGTGTGTGTGTTGACGGTGTGTGTGTGTGTGTTGTCGGTGTGTGTGTGTGTGTGTTGTCTTTGTGTGTGTGTGTGTCTGTTGTCGGTGTGTGTGTGTTGTCAGTGTGTGTGTGTATGTGTTGTCGGTGTGTGTGTGTGTGTTGTCGGTGTGTGTGTGTGTGTGTTGTCGGTGTGTGTGTGTGTGTGTTGTGTGTGTGTGTGTTGTCGGTGTGTGTGTGTGTGTGTTGTCGGTGTGTGTGTGTGTTGTCGGTGTGTGTGTGTGTGTGTGTGTGTTGTCGGTGTGTGTGTGTTATCAGTGTGTGTGTGTGTGTGTGTGTGTGTGTTGTCGGTGTGTGTGTGTGTGTTGTCGGTGTGTGTGTGTGTGTGTGTTGTCGGTGTGTGTGTGTGTGTGTGTTGTCGGTGTGTGTGTGTGTGTTGTCGGTGTGTGTGTGTGTGTGTGTGTTGTCGGTGTGTGTGTGTGTGTGTTGTTGGCGTGTGTGTGTGTGTTGTCGGTGTGTGTATGTGTGTTGTCGGTGTGTGTTTGTGTGTGTTGTCGGAGTGTGTGTGTGTATATGTGTTGTCGGTGTGTGTGTGTGTGTGTTGTCGGTGTGTGTGTGTTTATGTGTTGTCGGTGTGTGTGTGTGTGTGTTGTCGGTGTGTGTGTGTGTGTTGTCGGTGTGTGTGTGTGTGTGTGTTGTCGGTGTGTGTGTGTTGTCGGTGTGTGTGTGTGTGTTGTCGGTGTGTGTGTGTGTTGTCGGTGTGTGTGTGTGTGTGTGTTGTCGGTGTGTGTGTGTGTGTTGTCGGTGTGTGTGTGTGTTGTCGGTGTGTGTGTGTGTGTGTTGTCGGTGTGTGTGTGTGTGTGTTGTCAGTGTGTGTGTGTGTGTGTGTTGTCGGTGTGTGTGTGTGTTGTCGGTGTGTGTGTGTGTGTTGTCGGTGTGTGTGTGTGTGTGTGTTGTCAGTTTGTGTGTGTGTGTGTGTGTTGTCGGTGTGTGTGTGTGTGTTGTCGGTGTGTGTGTGTTGTCGGTGTGTGTGTGTGTGTGTGTGTTGTCGGTGTGTGTGTGTGTGTGTTGTCGGTGTGTGTGTGTGTGTGTTGTCAGTGTGTGTGTGTGTGTGTTATCGGTGTGTGTGTGTTGTCGGTGTGTGTGTGTGTGTTGTCGGTGTGTGTGTGTGTGTGTGTTGTCGGTGTGTGTGTGTGTGTCTGTTGTCGGTGTGTGTGTGTGTGTTGTCGGTGTGTGTGTGTGTGTGTTGTTGGTGTGTGTGTGTGTGTTGTCGGTGTGTGTGTGTTGTCGGTGTGTGTGTTGTCGGTGTGTGTGTGTGTGTGTGTGTTGTCGGTGTGTGTGTGTGTGTTTTCGGTGTGTGTGTGTGTGTGTTGTCGGTGTGTGTGTGTGTGTGTTATCGGTGTGTGTGTGTTGTCGGTGTGTGTGTGTGTGTTGTCGGTGTGTGTGTGTGTGTGTTGTCGGTGTGTGTGTGTGTGTCTGTTGTCGGTGTGTGTGTGTGTGTTGTCGGTGTGTGTGTGTTGTCGGTGTGTGTGTGTGTGTGTTGTCGGTGTGTGTGTGTGTGTGTTGTGTGTGTGTGTGTTGTCGGTGTGTGTGTGTGTGTGTTGTCGGTGTGTGTGTGTGTTGTCGGTGTGTGTGTGTGTGTGTGTTGTCGGTGTGTGTGTGTGTGTGTTGTCGGTGTGTGTGTGTGTTGTTGGTGTGTGTGTGTGTGTGTGTTATCGGTGTGTGTGTGTGTGTGTTGTCGGTGTGTGTGTGTGTGTGTGTGTGTTGTCTGTGTGTGTGTGTGTGTTGTCGGTGTGTGTGTGTTGTCGGTGTGTGTGTGTGTGGTCGGTGTGTGTGTGTGTGTTGTCGGTGTGTGTGTGTGTGTTGTCGGTGTGTGTGTGTCTGTGTTGTCAGTGTGTGTGTGTGTGTTGTCGGTGTGTGTGTGTTTATGTGTTGTCGGTGTGTGTGTGTGTGTGTTGTCGGTGTGTGTGTGTTGTCGGTGTGTGTGTGTGTTGTCGGTGTGTGTGTGTGTTGTCGGTGTGTGTGTGTGTGTGTGTGTGTGTTGTCGGTGTGTGTGTGTGTTTATGTGTTGTCGGTGTGTGTGTGTGTGTGTGTTGTCGGTGTGTGTGTGTGTGTGTGTTGTCGGTGTGTGTGTGTGTGTTGCCGGTGTGTGTGTGTGTGTTGTCGGTGTGTGTGTGTGTGTGTTGTCAGTGTGTGTGTGTGTGTGTTGTCGGTGTGTGTGTGTGTGTGTGTGTTGTCGGTGTGTGTGTGTGTGTTGTCGGTGTGTGTGTGTGTGTGTTGTCGGTGTGTGTGTGTGTGTGTTGTCGGTGTGTGTGTGTGTGTGTTGTCAGTGTGTGTGTGTGTGTGTGTTGTCGGTGTGTGTGTGTGTTGTCGGTGTGTGTGTGTGTGTTGTCGGTGTGTGTGTGTGTGTGTTGTCGGTTTGTGTGTGTGTGTGTGTTGTCGGTGTGTGTGTGTGTGTTGTCGGTGTGTGTGTGTTGTCGGTGTGTGTGTGTGTGTGTGTGTTGTCGGTGTGTGTGTGTGTGTGTTGTCGGTGTGTGTGTGTGTGTGTGTGTGTTGTCAGTGTGTGTGTGTGTGTGTGTTGTCGGTGTGTGTGTGTGTGTGTGTGTGTGTTGTCGGTGTGTGTGTTTTGTCGGTGTGTGTGTGTGTGTGTGTGTGTTGTCAGTGTGTGTGTGTGTGTGTGTGTTGTCGGTGTGTGTGTGTGTGTGTGTGTTGTCGGTGTGTGTGTGTGTGTGTGTTTTCGGTGTGTGTGTGTTGTCGGTGTGTGTGTGTTGTCGGTGTGTGTGTGTGTGTTGTCGGTGTGTGTGTGTGTGTGTTGTCGGTGTGTGTGTGTGTGTCTGTTGTCGGTGTGTGTGTGTTGTCGGTGTGTGTGTGTGTGTGTTGTCGGTGTGTGTGTGTGTGTTGTCGGTGTGTGTGTGTGTGTGTTGTCGGTGTGTGTGTGTGTGTGTTGTGTGTGTGTGTGTTGTCGGTGTGTGTGTGTGTGTGTTGTCGGTGTGTGTGTGTGTTGTCGGTTTGTGTGTGTGTGTGTGTGTGTGTTGTCGGTGTGTGTGTGTTATCAGTGTGTGTGTGTGTGTGTGTGTGTGTGTTGTCGGTGTGTGTGTGTGTGTTGTCGGTGTGTGTGTGTGTGTTGTCGGTGTGTGTGTTTGTGTGTGTGTGTGTGTTGTCGGTGTGTGTGTGTGTGTTGCCGGTGTGTGTGTGTGTGTTGTCGGTGTGTGTGTGTGTGTGTTGTCGGTGTGTGTGTGTGTGTGTTGTCGGTGTGTGTGTGTGTGTGTGTTGTCGGTGTGTGTGTGTGTGTTGTCGGTGTGTGTGTGTGTGTGTTGTCGGTGTGTGTGTGTGTGTGTGTGTTGTCGGTGTGTGTGTGTGTGTGTGTGTGTGTGTGTGTTGTCGGTGTGTGTGTGTGTGTTGTCGGTGTGTGTGTGAGTGTGTTGTCGGTGTGTGTGTGTGTTTATGTGTTGTCGGTGTGTGTGTGTGTGTTGTCGGTGTGTGTGTGTGTGTGTGTTGTCGGTGTGTGTGTGTGTGTTGCCGGTGTGTGTGTGTGTGTTGTCGGTGTGTGTGTGTGTGTGTTGTCGGTGTGTGTGTGTGTGTGTTGTCGGTGTGTGTGTGTGTGTGTGTGTTGTCGGTGTGTGTGTGTGTGTTGTCGGTGTGTATGTGTGTGTTGTCGGTGTGTGTGTGTGTGTGTGTTGTCGGTGTGTGTGTGTGTGTGTGTGTGTTGTCGGTGTGTGTATGTGTGTTGTCGGTGTGTGTGTGTGTGTGTTGTCGGTGTGTGTGTGTGTTTATGTGTTGTCGGTGTGTGTGTGTGTGTGTTGTCGGTGTGTGTGTGTTTATGTGTTGTCGGTGTGTGTGTGTGTTGTCGGTGTGTGTGTGTGTGTGTGTGTTGTCGGTGTGTGTGTGTGTGTTTTCGGTGTGTGTGTGTGTGTGTTGTCGGTGTGTGTGTGTGTGTGTTATCGGTGTGTGTGTGTTGTCGGTGTGTGTGTGTGTGTTGTCGGTGTGTGTGTGTGTGTGTTGTCGGTGTGTGTGTGTGTGTCTGTTGTCGGTGTGTGTGTGTGTGTTGTCGGTGTGTGTGTGTGTGTTGTCGGTGTGTGTGTGTGTGTGTTGTCGGTGTGTGTGTGTGTGTGTTGTGTGTGTGTGTGTTGTCGGTGTGTGTGTGTGTGTGTTGTCGGTGTGTGTGTGTGTTGTCGGTGTGTGTGTGTGTGTGTGTTGTCGGTGTGTGTGTGTGTGTGTTGTCGGTGTGTGTGTGTGTTGTTGGTGTGTGTGTGTGTGTGTGTTATCGGTGTGTGTGTGTGTGTGTTGTCGGTGTGTGTGTGTGTGTGTGTGTGTTGTCTGTGTGTGTGTGTGTGTTGTCGGTGTGTGTGTGTTGTCGGTGTGTGTGTGTGTGGTCGGTGTGTGTGTGTGTGTTGTCGGTGTGTGTGTGTGTGTTGTCGGTGTGTGTGTGTCTGTGTTGTCAGTGTGTGTGTGTGTGTTGTCGGTGTGTGTGTGTTTATGTGTTGTCGGTGTGTGTGTGTGTGTGTTGTCGGTGTGTGTGTGTTGTCGGTGTGTGTGTGTGTTGTCGGTGTGTGTGTGTGTTGTCGGTGTGTGTGTGTGTGTGTGTGTGTGTTGTCGGTGTGTGTGTGTGTTTATGTGTTGTCGGTGTGTGTGTGTGTGTGTGTTGTCGGTGTGTGTGTGTGTGTGTGTTGTCGGTGTGTGTGTGTGTGTTGCCGGTGTGTGTGTGTGTGTTGTCGGTGTGTGTGTGTGTGTGTTGTCAGTGTGTGTGTGTGTGTGTTGTCGGTGTGTGTGTGTGTGTGTGTGTTGTCGGTGTGTGTGTGTGTGTTGTCGGTGTGTGTGTGTGTGTGTTGTCGGTGTGTGTGTGTGTGTGTTGTCGGTGTGTGTGTGTGTGTGTTGTCAGTGTGTGTGTGTGTGTGTGTTGTCGGTGTGTGTGTGTGTTGTCGGTGTGTGTGTGTGTGTTGTCGGTGTGTGTGTGTGTGTGTTGTCGGTTTGTGTGTGTGTGTGTGTTGTCGGTGTGTGTGTGTGTGTTGTCGGTGTGTGTGTGTTGTCGGTGTGTGTGTGTGTGTGTGTGTTGTCGGTGTGTGTGTGTGTGTGTTGTCGGTGTGTGTGTGTGTGTGTGTGTGTTGTCAGTGTGTGTGTGTGTGTGTGTTGTCGGTGTGTGTGTGTGTGTGTGTGTGTGTTGTCGGTGTGTGTGTTTTGTCGGTGTGTGTGTGTGTGTGTGTGTGTTGTCAGTGTGTGTGTGTGTGTGTGTGTTGTCGGTGTGTGTGTGTGTGTGTGTGTTGTCGGTGTGTGTGTGTGTGTGTGTTTTCGGTGTGTGTGTGTTGTCGGTGTGTGTGTGTTGTCGGTGTGTGTGTGTGTGTTGTCGGTGTGTGTGTGTGTGTGTTGTCGGTGTGTGTGTGTGTGTCTGTTGTCGGTGTGTGTGTGTTGTCGGTGTGTGTGTGTGTGTGTTGTCGGTGTGTGTGTGTGTGTTGTCGGTGTGTGTGTGTGTGTGTTGTCGGTGTGTGTGTGTGTGTGTTGTGTGTGTGTGTGTTGTCGGTGTGTGTGTGTGTGTGTTGTCGGTGTGTGTGTGTGTTGTCGGTTTGTGTGTGTGTGTGTGTGTGTGTTGTCGGTGTGTGTGTGTTATCAGTGTGTGTGTGTGTGTGTGTGTGTGTGTTGTCGGTGTGTGTGTGTGTGTTGTCGGTGTGTGTGTGTGTGTTGTCGGTGTGTGTGTTTGTGTGTGTGTGTGTGTTGTCGGTGTGTGTGTGTGTGTTGCCGGTGTGTGTGTGTGTGTTGTCGGTGTGTGTGTGTGTGTGTTGTCGGTGTGTGTGTGTGTGTGTTGTCGGTGTGTGTGTGTGTGTGTGTTGTCGGTGTGTGTGTGTGTGTTGTCGGTGTGTGTGTGTGTGTGTTGTCGGTGTGTGTGTGTGTGTGTGTGTTGTCGGTGTGTGTGTGTGTGTGTGTGTGTGTGTGTGTTGTCGGTGTGTGTGTGTGTGTTGTCGGTGTGTGTGTGAGTGTGTTGTCGGTGTGTGTGTGTGTTTATGTGTTGTCGGTGTGTGTGTGTGTGTTGTCGGTGTGTGTGTGTGTGTGTGTTGTCGGTGTGTGTGTGTGTGTTGCCGGTGTGTGTGTGTGTGTTGTCGGTGTGTGTGTGTGTGTGTTGTCGGTGTGTGTGTGTGTGTGTTGTCGGTGTGTGTGTGTGTGTGTGTGTTGTCGGTGTGTGTGTGTGTGTTGTCGGTGTGTATGTGTGTGTTGTCGGTGTGTGTGTGTGTGTGTGTTGTCGGTGTGTGTGTGTGTGTGTGTGTGTTGTCGGTGTGTGTATGTGTGTTGTCGGTGTGTGTGTGTGTGTGTTGTCGGTGTGTGTGTGTGTTTATGTGTTGTCGGTGTGTGTGTGTGTGTGTTGTCGGTGTGTGTGTGTTTATGTGTTGTCGGTGTGTGTGTGTGTTGTCGGTGTGTGTGTGTGTGTGTGTGTTGTCGGTGTGTGTGTGTGTGTTGTCGGTGTGTGTGTGTGTTGTCGGTGTGTGTGTTTGTGTTGTCGGTGTGTGTGTGTGTGTTGTCGGTGTGTGTGTGTGTGTTGTCGGTGTGTGTGTGTGTTGTCGGTGTGTGTGTCTGTTGTCGGTGTGTGTGTGTGTGTGTTGTCAGTGTGTGTGTGTGTGTGTGTTGTCGGTGTGTGTGTGTGTTGTCGGTGTGTGTGTGTGTGTTGTCGGTGTGTGTGTGTGTTGTCGGTTTGTGTGTGTGTGTGTGTGTGTGTTGTCGGTGTGTGTGTGTGTGTTGTCGGTGTGTGTGTGTTTTCGGTGTGTGTGTGTGTGTGTTGTCGGTGTGTGTGTGTGTGTGTGTTATCGGTGTGTGTGTGTTGTCGTTGTGTGTGTGTGTGTTGTCGGTGTGTGTGTGTGTGTTGTCGGTGTGTGTGTGTGTGTCTGTTGTCGGTGTGTGTGTGTGTGTTGTCGGTGTGTGTGTGTGTGTGTTGTCGGTGTGTGTGTGTGTGTTGTCGGTGTGTGTGTGTGTGTTGTCGGTGTGTGTGTGTGTGTTGTCGGTGTGTGTGTTTGTGTGTGTGTGTTGTCGGTGTGTGTGTGTGTGGGTGTGTGTTGTCGGTGTGTGTGTGTGTGTGTGTAGTCGGTGTGTGTGTGTTGTCGGTGTGTGTGTGTGTGTGTGTTGTCGGTGTGTGTGTGTTGTCAGTGTGTGTGTGTGTGTGTTGTCGGTGTGTGTGTGTGTGTTGTCGGTGTGTGTGTGTGTGTGTTGTCGGTGTGTGTGTGTGTGTGTGTTGTTGGTGTGTGTGTGTGTGTGTGTTATCGGTGTGTGTGTGTGTGTTGTCGGTGTGTGTGTGTGTGTGTGTGTGTGTGTGTTGTCGGTGTGTGTGTGTTGTCGGTGTGTGTGTGTGTGGTCGGTGTGTTTGTGTGTGTTGTCGGTGTGTGTGTGTGTGTTGTCGGTGTGTGTGTGTCTGTGTTGTCAGTGTGTGTGTGTGTGTTGTCGGTGTGTGTGTGTGTTGTCGGTGTGTGTGTGTGTGTGTGTCTGTTGTCGGTGTGTGTGTGTGTGTTGTCGGTGTGTGTGTGTGTGTGTTGTCGGTGTGTGTGTGTGTGTTGTCGGTGTGTGTGTGTGTTGTCGGTGTGTGTGTGTGTTGTGTGTGTGTGTGTTGTCGGTGTGTGTGTGTGTGTGTTGTCGGTGTGTGTGTGTGTTGTCGGTGTGTGTGTGTGTGTGTGTGTGTGTGTGTTGTCGTTGTGTGTGTGTGTGTGTTGTCGGTGTGTGTGTGTGTGTGTGTGTTGTCAGTGTGTGTGTGTGTGTGTGTGTTGTCAGTGTGTGTGTGTGTGTGTGTGTTGTCGGTGTGTGTGTGTGTGTGTTGTCGGTGTGTGTGTGTTGTCAGTGTGTGTGTGTGTGTGTTGTCGGTGTGTGTGTGTGTGTGTGTGTGTGTGTGTGTGTTGTCGGTGTGTGTGTGTGTTGTCGGTGTGTGTGTGTGTGTTGTCGGTGTGTGTGTGTGTGTGTTGTCGGTGTGTGTGTGTGTGTTGTTGGTGTGTGTGTGTGTGTGTTATCGGTGTGTGTGTGTGTGTGTTGTCGGTGTGTGTGTGTGTGTGTGTGTGTGTGTTGTCGGTGTGTGTGTGTTGTCGGTGTGTGTGTGTGTGGTCGGTGTGTGTGTGTGTGTTGTCGGTGTGGGTGTGTGTGTTGTCGGTGTGTGTGTGTCTGTGTTGTCAGTGTGTGTGTGTGTGTTGTCGGTGTGTGTGTGTGTGTTGTCGGTGTGTGTGTGTGTGTGTCTGTTGTCGGTGTGTGTGTGTGTGTTGTCGGTGTGTGTGTGTGTGTGTTGTCGGTGTGTGTGTGTGTGTTGTCGGTGTGTGTGTGTGTTGTCGGTGTGTGTGTGTGTTGTGTGTGTGTGTGTTGTCGGTGTGTGTGTGTGTGTGTTGTCGGTGTGTGTGTGTGTTGTCGGTGTGTGTGTGTGTGTGTGTGTGTGTGTGTTGTCGGTGTGTGTGTGTGTTGTCGGTGTGTGTGTGTGTGTGTGTGTTGTCAGTGTGTATGTGTGTGTGTGTGTTGTCGGTGTGTGTGTGTGTGTGTGTGTTGTCGGTGTGTGTGTGTGTGTGTGTGTTGTCGGTGTGTGTGTGTGTGTGTTGTCGGTGTGTGTGTGTGTGTTGTCAGTGTGTGTGTGTGTGTGTTGTCGGTGTGTGTGTGTGTGTGTGTGTGTGTGTTGTCGGTGTGTGTGTGTGTTGTCGGTGTGTGTGTGTGTGTTGTCGGTGTGTGTGTGTGTGTGTTGTCGGTGTGTGTGTGTGTGTGTTGTCGGTGTGTGTGTGTGTGTGTGTTGTCGGTGTGTGTGTGTGTTGTGTGTGTGTGTGTTGTCGGTGTGTGTGTTGTCTGAGTGTGTGTGTGTGTGTGTGTGTGTTGTCGGTGTGTGTGTGTTGTCGGTGTGTGTGTGTGTGTGTGTTGTCGGTGTGTGTGTGTGTGTTGTCGGTGTGTGTGTGTGTGTGTGTGTGTGTGTGTGTGTGTTGTCGGTGTGTGTGTGTTGTCGGTGTGTGTGTGTGTGTGTGTTGTCGGTGTGTGTGTGTGTGTGTGTGTTGTCGGTGTGTGTGTGTGTGTGTTGTCGGTGTGTGTGTGTGTTGTCAGTGTGTGTGTGTGTGTGTGTGTTGTCGGTGTGTGTGTGTGTGTGTTGTCGGTGTGTGTGTGTGTGTTGTCGGTGTGTGTGTGTTGTGGGTGTGTGTGTGTGTTGTCGGTGTGTTTGTGTGTGTTGCTGGTGTTTGTGTGTGTGTGTGTTGTCGATGTGTGTGTGTGTGTGTTGTCGGTGTGTGTGTGTGTGTGTGTGTGTGTGTGTTGTCGGTGTGTGTGTGTGTGTGTGTGTTGTCGGTGTGTGTGTGTGTGTTGTCGGTGTGTGTGTGTGTTGTGTGTGTGTGTGTTGTCGGTGTGTGTGTGTGTGTGTTGTCGGTGTGTGTGTGTGTTGTCGGTGTGTGTGTGTGTGTGTGTGTGTGTGTTGTCGGTGTGTGTGTGTGTGTGTTGTCGGTGTGTGTGTGTGTGTGTGTTGTCAGTGTGTGTGTGTGTGTGTGTGTTGTCGGTGTGTGTGTGTGTGTGTGTGTGTTGTCGGTGTGTGTGTGTGTGTGTGTGTTGTCGGTGTGTGTGTGTGTTGTCGGTGTGTGTGTGTGTGTTGTCAGTGTGTGTGTGTGTGTGTTGTCGGTGTGTGTGTGTGTGTGTGTGTGTTGTCGGTGTGTGTGTGTGTTGTCGGTGTGTGTGTGTGTGTTGTCGGTGTGTGTGTGTGTGTGTTGTCGGTGTGTGTGTGTGTGTGTTGTCAGTGTGTGTGTGTGTGTGTTGTCGGTCTGTGTGTGTGTGTGTGTTGTCGGTGTGTGTGTGTGTTGTGTGTGTGTGTGTTGTCGGTGTGTGTGTTGTCTGCGTGTGTGTGTGTGTGTGTGTGTTGTCGGTGTGTGTGTGTTGTCGGTGTGTGTGTGTGTGTGTGTTGTCGGTGTGTGTGTGTGTGTGTGTGTGTGTGTGTGTGTGTGTGTTGTCGGTGTGTGTGTGTTGTCGGTGTGTGTGTGTCTGTGTGTGTTGTTGGTGTGTGTGTGTGTGTGTGTGTTGTCGGTGTGTGTGTGTGTGTGTTGTCGGTGTGTGTGTGTGTGTGTTGTCAGTGTGTGTGTGTGTGTGTGTTGTCGGTGTGTGTGTGTGTGTGTTGTCGGTGTGTGTGTGTGTGTGTGTGTGTTGTCGGTGTGTGTGTGTGTGTGTGTGTGTGTTGTCGGTGTGTGTGTGTGTGTGTTGTCGGTGTGTGTGTGTGTGTTGTCAGTGTGTGTGTGTGTGTGTTGTCGGTGTGTGTGTGTGTGTGTGTGTGTGTGTGTGTGTGTTGTCGGTGTGTGTGTGTGTTCTCGGTGTGTGTGTGTGTGTTGTCGGTGTGTGTGTGTGTGTGTTGTCGGTGTGTGTGTGTGTGTGTGTGTTGTCGGTGTGTGTGTGTGTGTGTGTGTGTTGTCGGTGTGTGTGTGTGTGTGTGTGTGTTGTCGGTGTGTGTGTGTGTGTGTTGTCGGTGTGTGTGTGTGTGTTGTCGGTGTGTGTGTGTGTGTGTGTGTGTGTGTGTGTGTGTGTGTGTGTTGTCGGTGTGTGTGTGTGTTGTCGGTGTGTGTGTGTGTGTTGTCGGTGTGTGTGTGTGTGTGTTGTCGGTGTGTGTGTGTGTGTGTGTGTTGTCGGTGTGTGTGTGTGTGTGTGTGTTGTCGGTGTGTGTGTGTGTGTGTTGTCGGTGTGTGTGTGTGTGTTGTCAGTGTGTGTGTGTGTGTGTTGTCGGTGTGTGTGTGTGTGTGTGTGTGTGTGTGTTGTCGGTGTGTGTGTGTGTTGTCGGTGTGTGTGTGTGTGTTGTCGGTGTGTGTGTGTGTTGTCGGTGTGTGTGTGTGTGTGTTGTCAGTGTGTGTGTGTGTGTGTTGTCGGTGTGTGTGTGTGTGTGTGTGTTGTCGGTGTGTGTGTGTGTTGTGTGTGTGTGTGTTGTCGGTGTGTGTGTTGTCTGAGTGTGTGTGTGTGTGTGTTGTCGGTGTGTGTGTGTTGTCGGTGTGTGTGTGTGTGTGTGTTGTCGGTGTGTGTGTGTGTGTGTGTGTTGTCGGTGTGTGTGTGTGTGTGTGTGTGTGTGTGTGTGTGTGTGTGTGTGTGTGTGTGTGTGTGTTGTCGGTGTGTGTGTGTTGTCGGTGTGTGTGTGTTGTCGGTGTGTGTGTGTGTGTGTGTTGTCGGTGTGTGTGTGTGTGTGTTGTCGGTGTGTGTGTGTGTGTGTTGTCAGTGTGTGTGTGTGTGTGTGTGTTGTCGGTGTGTGTGTGTGTGTGTGTGTTGTCGGTGTGTGTGTGTGTGTGTGTGTGTTGTCGGTGTGTGTGTGTTGTGGGTGTGTGTGTGTGTTGTCGGTGTGTTTGTGTGTGTTGCTGGTGTTTGTGTGTGTGTGTGTTGTCGATGTGTATGTGTGTGTGTTGTCGGTGTGTGTGTGTGTGTGTGTGTGTGTGTGTTGTCGGTGTGTGTGTGTGTGTGTGTTGTCGGTGTGTGTGTGTGTTGTCGGTGTGTGTGTGTGTTGTGTGTGTGTGTGTTGTCGGTGTGTGTGTGTGTGTTGTCGGTGTGTGTGTGTTTATGTGTTGTCGGTGTGTGTGTGTGTGTGTTGTCGGTGTGTGTGTGTGTGTGTTGTCGGTGTGTGTGTGTGTGTTGTCGGTGTGTGTGTGTGTTGTCGGTGTGTGTGTGTGTGTTGTCGGTGTGTGTGTGTGTGTTGTCGGTGTGTGTGTGTGTGTTGTCGGTGTGTGTGTGTGTTGTCGGTGTGTGTGTCTGTTGTCGGTGTGTGTGTGTGTGTGTTGTCAGTGTGTGTGTGTGTGTGTGTTGTCGGTGTGTGTGTGTGTTGTCGGTGTGTGTGTGTGTGTTGTCGGTGTGTGTGTGTGTTGTCGGTTTGTGTGTGTGTGTGTGTGTGTTGTCGGTGTGTGTGTGTGTGTGTTATCGGTGTGTGTGTGTTGTCGTTGTGTGTGTGTGTGTTGTCGGTGTGTGTGTGTGTGTTGTCGGTGTGTGTGTGTGTGTCTGTTGTCGGTGTGTGTGTGTGTGTTGTCGGTGTGTGTGTGTGTGTGTTGTCGGTGTGTGTGTGTGTTGTCGGTGTGTGTGTGTGTTGTCGGTGTGTGTGTGTGTGTGTTGTGTGTGTGTGTGTTGTCGGTGTGTGTGTGTGTGTGTTGTCGGTGTGTGTGTGTGTTGTCGGTGTGTGTGTGTGTGTGTGTGTGTTGTCGGTGTGTGTGTGTTATCAGTGTGTGTGTGTGTGTGTGTGTGTGTTGTCGGTGTGTGTGTGTGTGTTGTCGGTGTGTGTGTGTGTGTTGTCGGTGTGTGTGTTTGTGTGTGTGTGTTGTCGGTGTGTGTGTGTGTGTGTGTGTGTTGTCGGTGTGTGTGTGTGTGTGTGTTGTCGGTGTGTGTGTGTTGTCGGTGTGTGTGTGTGTGTGTGTTGTCGGTGTGTGTGTGTTGTCAGTGTGTGTGTGTGTGTGTTGTCGGTGTGTGTGTGTGTGTTGTCGGTGTGTGTGTGTGTGTGTTGTCGGTGTGTGTGTGTGTGTGTGTTGTTGGTGTGTGTGTGTGTGTGTGTTATCGGTGTGTGTGTGTGTGTGTTGTCGGTGTGTGTGTGTGTGTGTTGTCGGTGTGTGTGTGTTGTCGGTGTGTGTGTGTGTGTGGTCGGTGTGTGTGTGTGTGTTGTCGGTGTGTGTGTGTGTGTTGTCGGTGTGTGTGTGTCTGTGTTGTCAGTGTGTGTGTGTGTGTTGTCGGTGTGTGTGTGTGTGTTGTCGGTGTGTGTGTGTGTGTGTCTGTTGTCGGTGTGTGTGTGTGTGTTGTCGGTGTGTGTGTGTGTGTGTTGTCGGTGTGTGTGTGTGTGTTGTCGGTGTGTGTGTGTGTTGTCGGTGTGTGTGTGTGTTGTGTGTGTGTGTGTTGTCGGTGTGTGTGTGTGTGTGTTGTCGGTGTGTGTGTGTGTTGTCGTTGTGTGTGTGTGTGTGTGTGTGTGTGTGTTGTCGGTGTGTGTGTGTGTGTGTTGTCGGTGTGTGTGTGTGTGTGTGTGTTGTCAGTGTGTGTGTGTGTGTGTGTGTTGTCGGTGTGTGTGTGTGTGTGTGTGTTGTCGGTGTGTGTGTGTGTGTGTGTGTGTTGTCGGTGTGTGTGTGTGTGTGTTGTCGGTGTGTGTGTGTGTGTTGTCAGTGTGTGTGTGTGTGTGTTGTCGGTGTGTGTGTGTGTGTGTGTGTGTGTGTGTGTGTGTGTTGTCGGTGTGTGTGTGTGTTGTCGGTGTGTGTGTGTGTGTTGTCGGTGTGTGTGTGTGTGTGTTGTCGGTGTGTGTGTGTGTGTGTTGTCAGTGTGTGTGTGTGTGTGTTGTCGGTGTGTGTGTGTGTGTGTGTGTTGTCGGTGTGTGTGTGTGTTGTGTGTGTGTGTGTTGTCGGTGTGTGTGTTGTCTGAGTGTGTGTGTGTGTGTTGTCGGTGTGTGTGTGTTGTCGGTGTGTGTGTGTGTGTGTGTTGTCGGTGTGTGTGTGTGTGTTGTCGGTGTGTGTGTGTGTGTGTGTGTGTGTGTGTGTGTTGTCGGTGTGTGTGTGTTGTCGGTGTGTGTGTGTGTGTGTGTTGTCGGTGTGTGTGTGTGTGTGTGTTGTCGGTGTGTGTGTGTGTGTGTTGTCGGTGTGTGTGTGTGTGTGTTGTCAGTGTGTGTGTGTGTGTGTGTGTTGTCGGTGTGTGTGTGTGTGTGTGTGTGTTGTCGGTGTGTGTGTGTTGTGGGTGTGTGTGTGTGTT
>NW_027675547.1:22500-37500 GCF_965601325.2 Salmo salar | reverse complement strand
GTGTGTGTGTTGTCGGTGTGTGTGTGTGTGTGTTGTCGGTGTGTGTGTGTGTTGTCGGTGTGTGTGTGTGTGTGTGTGTGTGTGTTGTCGGTGTGTGTGTGTGTGTGTTGTCGGTGTGTGTGTGTGTGTGGGTGTTGTCAGTGTGTGTGTGTGTGTGTGTGTTGTCGGTGTGTGTGTGTGTGTGTGTGTTGTCGGTGTGTGTGTGTGTGTGTTGTCGGTGTGTGTGTGTTGTCAGTGTGTGTATGTGTGTGTGTTGTCGGTGTGTGTGTGTGTGTGTGTGTGTGTGTTGTCGGTGTGTGTGTGTGTTGTCGGTGTGTGTGTGTGTGTTGTCGGTGTGTGTGTGTGTGTGTTGTCGGTGTGTGTGTGTGTGTGTTGTTGGTGTGTGTGTGTGTGTGTGTTATCGGTGTGTGTGTGTGTGTGTTGTCGGTGTGTGTGTGTGTGTGTGTGTGTGTGTTGTCGGTGTGTGTGTGTTGTCGGTGTGTGTGTGTGTGGTCGGTGTGTGTGTGTGTGTTGTCGGTGTGTGTGTGTGTGTTGTCGGTGTTTGTTTGTCTGTGTTGTCAGTGTGTGTGTGTGTGTTGTCGGTGTGTGTGTGTGTGTTGTCGGTGTGTGTGTGTGTGTGTCTGTTGTCGGTGTGTGTGTGTGTGTTGTCGGTGTGTGTGTGTGTGTGTTGTCGGTGTGTGTGTGTGTGTTGTCGGTGTGTGTGTGTGTTGTCGGTGTGTGTGTGTGTTGTGTGTGTGTGTGTTGTCGGTGTGTGTGTGTGTGTGTTGTCGGTGTGTGTGTGTGTTGTCGGTGTGTGTGTGTGTGTGTGTGTGTGTGTGTTGTCGGTGTGTGTGTGTGTGTGTGTTGTCGGTGTGTGTGTGTGTGTGTGTGTTGTCAGTGTGTGTGTGTGTGTGTGTGTTGTCGGTGTGTGTGTGTGTGTGTTGTCGGTGTGTGTGTGTGTGTGTGTTGTCGGTGTGTGTGTGTGTGTGTTGTCGGTGTGTGTGTGTGTTGTCAGTGTGTGTGTGTGTGTGTTGTCGGTGTGTGTGTGTGTGTGTGTGTGTGTGTGTGTTGTCGGTGTGTGTGTGTGTTGTCGGTGTGTGTGTGTGTGTTGTCGGTGTGTGTGTGTGTGTGTTGTCGGTGTGTGTGTGTGTGTTGTCAGTGTGTGTGTGTGTGTGTTGTCGGTGTGTGTGTGTGTGTGTGTTGTCGGTGTGTGTGTGTGTTGTGTGTGTGTGTGTTGTCGGTGTGTGTGTTGTCTGAGTGTGTGTGTGTGTGTGTGTGTGTTGTCGGTGTGTGTGTGTTGTCGGTGTGTGTGTGTGTGTGTGTTGTCGGTGTGTGTGTGTGTTTTGTCGGTGTGTGTGTGTGTGTGTGTGTGTGTGTGTGTGTTGTCGGTGTGTGTGTGTTGTCGGTGTGTGTGTGTGTGTGTGTTGTCGGTGTGTGTGTGTGTGTGTGTTGTCGGTGTGTGTGTGTGTGTGTTGTCGGTGTGTGTGTGTGTGTGTTGTCAGTGTGTGTGTGTGTGTGTGTGTTGTCGGTGTGTGTGTGTGTGTGTGTGTTGTCGGTGTGTGTGTGTGTGTGTGTGTGTTGTCGGTGTGTGTGTGTTGTGGGTGTGTGTGTGTGTTGTCGATGTGTTTGTGTGTGTTGCTGGTGTTTGTGTGTGTGTGTGTTGTCGATGTGTGTGTGTGTGTGTTGTCGGTGTGTGTGTGTGTGTGTGTGTGTGTGTGTTGTCGGTGTGTGTGTGTGTGTGTGTTGTCGGTGTGTGTGTGTGTTGTCGGTGTGTGTGTGTGTTGTGTGTGTGTGTGTTGTCGGTGTGTGTGTGTGTGTGTTGTCGGTGTGTGTGTGTGTTGTCGGTGTGTGTGTGTGTGTGTGTGTGTTGTCGGTGTGTGTGTGTGTGTGTTGTCGGTGTGTGTGTGTGTGTGTGTGTTGTCAGTGTGTGTGTGTGTGTGTGTGTTGTCGGTGTGTGTGTGTGTGTGTGTGTTGTCGGTGTGTGTGTGTGTGTGTGTGTTGTCGGTGTGTGTGTGTGTGTGTTGTCGGTGTGTGTGTGTGTGTTGTCAGTGTGTGTGTGTGTGTGTTGTCGGTGTGTGTGTGTGTGTGTGTGTGTGTGTTGTCGGTGTGTGTGTGTGTTGTCGGTGTGTGTGTGTGTGTTGTCGGTGTGTGTGTGTGTGTGTTGTCGGTGTGTGTGTGTGTGTGTTGTCAGTTTGTGTGTGTGTGTGTTGTCGGTGTGTGTGTGTGTGTGTGTTGTCGGTGTGTGTGTGTGTTGTGTGTGTGTGTGTTGTCGGTGTGTGTGTTGTCTGAGTGTGGGTGTGTGTGTGTTGTCGGTGTGTGTGTGTTGTCGGTGTGTGTGTGTGTGTGTGTTGTCGGTGTGTGTGTGTGTGTGTGTTGTCGGTGTGTGTGTGTGTGTGTGTGTGTGTGTGTGTGTGTGTGTGTTGTCGGTGTGTGTGTGTTATCAGTGTGTGTGTGTGTGTGTGTGTGTGTGTTGTCGGTGTGTGTGTGTGTGTTGTCGGTGTGTGTGTGTGTGTTGTCGGTGTGTGTGTTTGTGTGTGTGTGTGTGTTGTCGGTGTGTGTGTGTGTGTTGCCGGTGTGTGTGTGTGTGTTGTCGGTGTGTGTGTGTGTGTGTTGTCGGTGTGTGTGTGTGTGTGTTGTCGGTGTGTGTGTGTGTGTGTGTTGTCGGTGTGTGTGTGTGTGTTGTCGGTGTGTGTGTGTGTGTGTTGTCGGTGTGTGTGTGTGTGTGTGTGTTGTCGGTGTGTGTGTGTGTGTGTGTGTGTGTGTGTGTTGTCGGTGTGTGTGTGTGTGTTGTCGGTGTGTGTGTGAGTGTGTTGTCGGTGTGTGTGTGTGTTTATGTGTTGTCGGTGTGTGTGTGTGTGTTGTCGGTGTGTGTGTGTGTGTGTGTTGTCGGTGTGTGTGTGTGTGTTGCCGGTGTGTGTGTGTGTGTTGTCGGTGTGTGTGTGTGTGTGTTGTCGGTGTGTGTGTGTGTGTGTTGTCGGTGTGTGTGTGTGTGTGTGTGTTGTCGGTGTGTGTGTGTGTGTTGTCGGTGTGTATGTGTGTGTTGTCGGTGTGTGTGTGTGTGTGTGTTGTCGGTGTGTGTGTGTGTGTGTGTGTGTTGTCGGTGTGTGTATGTGTGTTGTCGGTGTGTGTGTGTGTGTGTTGTCGGTGTGTGTGTGTGTTTATGTGTTGTCGGTGTGTGTGTGTGTGTGTTGTCGGTGTGTGTGTGTTTATGTGTTGTCGGTGTGTGTGTGTGTTGTCGGTGTGTGTGTGTGTGTGTGTGTTGTCGGTGTGTGTGTGTGTGTTGTCGGTGTGTGTGTGTGTTGTCGGTGTGTGTGTTTGTGTTGTCGGTGTGTGTGTGTGTGTTGTCGGTGTGTGTGTGTGTGTTGTCGGTGTGTGTGTGTGTTGTCGGTGTGTGTGTCTGTTGTCGGTGTGTGTGTGTGTGTGTTGTCAGTGTGTGTGTGTGTGTGTGTTGTCGGTGTGTGTGTGTGTTGTCGGTGTGTGTGTGTGTGTTGTCGGTGTGTGTGTGTGTTGTCGGTTTGTGTGTGTGTGTGTGTGTGTGTTGTCGGTGTGTGTGTGTGTGTTGTCGGTGTGTGTGTGTTTTCGGTGTGTGTGTGTGTGTGTTGTCGGTGTGTGTGTGTGTGTGTGTTATCGGTGTGTGTGTGTTGTCGTTGTGTGTGTGTGTGTTGTCGGTGTGTGTGTGTGTGTTGTCGGTGTGTGTGTGTGTGTCTGTTGTCGGTGTGTGTGTGTGTGTTGTCGGTGTGTGTGTGTGTGTGTTGTCGGTGTGTGTGTGTGTGTTGTCGGTGTGTGTGTGTGTGTTGTCGGTGTGTGTGTGTGTGTTGTCGGTGTGTGTGTTTGTGTGTGTGTGTTGTCGGTGTGTGTGTGTGTGGGTGTGTGTTGTCGGTGTGTGTGTGTGTGTGTGTAGTCGGTGTGTGTGTGTTGTCGGTGTGTGTGTGTGTGTGTGTTGTCGGTGTGTGTGTGTTGTCAGTGTGTGTGTGTGTGTGTTGTCGGTGTGTGTGTGTGTGTTGTCGGTGTGTGTGTGTGTGTGTTGTCGGTGTGTGTGTGTGTGTGTGTTGTTGGTGTGTGTGTGTGTGTGTGTTATCGGTGTGTGTGTGTGTGTTGTCGGTGTGTGTGTGTGTGTGTGTGTGTGTGTGTTGTCGGTGTGTGTGTGTTGTCGGTGTGTGTGTGTGTGGTCGGTGTGTTTGTGTGTGTTGTCGGTGTGTGTGTGTGTGTTGTCGGTGTGTGTGTGTCTGTGTTGTCAGTGTGTGTGTGTGTGTTGTCGGTGTGTGTGTGTGTTGTCGGTGTGTGTGTGTGTGTGTGTCTGTTGTCGGTGTGTGTGTGTGTGTTGTCGGTGTGTGTGTGTGTGTGTTGTCGGTGTGTGTGTGTGTGTTGTCGGTGTGTGTGTGTGTTGTCGGTGTGTGTGTGTGTTGTGTGTGTGTGTGTTGTCGGTGTGTGTGTGTGTGTGTTGTCGGTGTGTGTGTGTGTTGTCGGTGTGTGTGTGTGTGTGTGTGTGTGTGTGTTGTCGTTGTGTGTGTGTGTGTGTTGTCGGTGTGTGTGTGTGTGTGTGTGTTGTCAGTGTGTGTGTGTGTGTGTGTGTTGTCAGTGTGTGTGTGTGTGTGTGTGTTGTCGGTGTGTGTGTGTGTGTGTTGTCGGTGTGTGTGTGTTGTCAGTGTGTGTGTGTGTGTGTTGTCGGTGTGTGTGTGTGTGTGTGTGTGTGTGTTGTCGGTGTGTGTGTGTGTTGTCGGTGTGTGTGTGTGTGTTGTCGGTGTGTGTGTGTGTGTGTTGTCGGTGTGTGTGTGTGTGTTGTTGGTGTGTGTGTGTGTGTGTTATCGGTGTGTGTGTGTGTGTGTTGTCGGTGTGTGTGTGTGTGTGTGTGTGTGTGTTGTCGGTGTGTGTGTGTTGTCGGTGTGTGTGTGTGTGGTCGGTGTGTGTGTGTGTGTTGTCGGTGTGGGTGTGTGTGTTGTCGGTGTGTGTGTGTCTGTGTTGTCAGTGTGTGTGTGTGTGTTGTCGGTGTGTGTGTGTGTGTTGTCGGTGTGTGTGTGTGTGTGTCTGTTGTCGGTGTGTGTGTGTGTGTTGTCGGTGTGTGTGTGTGTGTGTTGTCGGTGTGTGTGTGTGTGTTGTCGGTGTGTGTGTGTGTTGTCGGTGTGTGTGTGTGTTGTGTGTGTGTGTGTTGTCGGTGTGTGTGTGTGTGTGTTGTCGGTGTGTGTGTGTGTTGTCGGTGTGTGTGTGTGTGTGTGTGTGTGTGTGTTGTCGGTGTGTGTGTGTGTTGTCGGTGTGTGTGTGTGTGTGTGTGTTGTCAGTGTGTATGTGTGTGTGTGTGTTGTCGGTGTGTGTGTGTGTGTGTGTGTTGTCGGTGTGTGTGTGTGTGTGTGTGTTGTCGGTGTGTGTGTGTGTGTGTTGTCGGTGTGTGTGTGTGTGTTGTCAGTGTGTGTGTGTGTGTGTTGTCGGTGTGTGTGTGTGTGTGTGTGTGTGTGTTGTCGGTGTGTGTGTGTGTTGTCGGTGTGTGTGTGTGTGTTGTCGGTGTGTGTGTGTGTGTGTTGTCGGTGTGTGTGTGTGTGTGTTGTCGGTGTGTGTGTGTGTGTGTGTTGTCGGTGTGTGTGTGTGTTGTGTGTGTGTGTGTTGTCGGTGTGTGTGTTGTCTGAGTGTGTGTGTGTGTGTGTGTGTGTTGTCGGTGTGTGTGTGTTGTCGGTGTGTGTGTGTGTGTGTGTTGTCGGTGTGTGTGTGTGTGTTGTCGGTGTGTGTGTGTGTGTGTGTGTGTGTGTGTGTGTGTTGTCGGTGTGTGTGTGTTGTCGGTGTGTGTGTGTGTGTGTGTTGTCGGTGTGTGTGTGTGTGTGTGTGTTGTCGGTGTGTGTGTGTGTGTGTTGTCGGTGTGTGTGTGTGTTGTCAGTGTGTGTGTGTGTGTGTGTGTTGTCGGTGTGTGTGTGTGTGTGTTGTCGGTGTGTGTGTGTGTGTGTTGTCGGTGTGTGTGTGTGTTTATGTGTTGTCGGTGTGTGTGTGTGTGTGTTGTCGGTGTGTGTGTGTGTATGTGTTGTCGGTGTGTGTGTGTGTTGTCGGTGTGTGTGTGTGTGTGTGTGTTGTCGGTGTGTGTGTGTGTGTTGTCGGTGTGTGTGTGTGTTGTCGGTGTGTGTGTGTGTGTTGTCGGTGTGTGTGTGTGTGTTGTCGGTGTGTGTGTGTGTGTTGTCGGTGTGTGTGTGTGTTGTCGGTGTGTGTGTCTGTTGTCGGTGTGTGTGTGTGTGTGTTGTCAGTGTGTGTGTGTGTGTGTGTTGTCGGTGTGTGTGTGTGTTGTCGGTGTGTGTGTGTGTGTTGTCGGTGTGTGTGTGTGTTGTCGGTTTGTGTGTGTGTGTGTGTGTGTGTTGTCGGTGTGTGTGTGTGTGTTGTCGGTGTGTGTGTGTTTTCGGTGTGTGTGTGTGTGTGTTGTCGGTGTGTGTGTGTGTGTGTGTTATCGGTGTGTGTGTGTTGTCGTTGTGTGTGTGTGTGTTGTCGGTGTGTGTGTGTGTGTTGTCGGTGTGTGTGTGTGTGTCTGTTGTCGGTGTGTGTGTGTGTGTTGTCGGTGTGTGTGTGTGTGTGTTGTCGGTGTGTGTGTGTGTGTTGTCGGTGTGTGTGTGTGTGTTGTCGGTGTGTGTGTGTGTGTTGTCGGTGTGTGTGTTTGTGTGTGTGTGTTGTCGGTGTGTGTGTGTGTGGGTGTGTGTTGTCGGTGTGTGTGTGTGTGTGTGTAGTCGGTGTGTGTGTGTTGTCGGTGTGTGTGTGTGTGTGTGTTGTCGGTGTGTGTGTGTTGTCAGTGTGTGTGTGTGTGTGTTGTCGGTGTGTGTGTGTGTGTTGTCGGTGTGTGTGTGTGTGTGTTGTCGGTGTGTGTGTGTGTGTGTGTTGTTGGTGTGTGTGTGTGTGTGTGTTATCGGTGTGTGTGTGTGTGTTGTCGGTGTGTGTGTGTGTGTGTGTGTGTGTGTGTTGTCGGTGTGTGTGTGTTGTCGGTGTGTGTGTGTGTGGTCGGTGTGTTTGTGTGTGTTGTCGGTGTGTGTGTGTGTGTTGTCGGTGTGTGTGTGTCTGTGTTGTCAGTGTGTGTGTGTGTGTTGTCGGTGTGTGTGTGTGTTGTCGGTGTGTGTGTGTGTGTGTGTCTGTTGTCGGTGTGTGTGTGTGTGTTGTCGGTGTGTGTGTGTGTGTGTTGTCGGTGTGTGTGTGTGTGTTGTCGGTGTGTGTGTGTGTTGTCGGTGTGTGTGTGTGTTGTGTGTGTGTGTGTTGTCGGTGTGTGTGTGTGTGTGTTGTCGGTGTGTGTGTGTGTTGTCGGTGTGTGTGTGTGTGTGTGTGTGTGTGTGTTGTCGTTGTGTGTGTGTGTGTGTTGTCGGTGTGTGTGTGTGTGTGTGTGTTGTCAGTGTGTGTGTGTGTGTGTGTGTTGTCAGTGTGTGTGTGTGTGTGTGTGTTGTCGGTGTGTGTGTGTGTGTGTTGTCGGTGTGTGTGTGTTGTCAGTGTGTGTGTGTGTGTGTTGTCGGTGTGTGTGTGTGTGTGTGTGTGTGTGTTGTCGGTGTGTGTGTGTGTTGTCGGTGTGTGTGTGTGTGTTGTCGGTGTGTGTGTGTGTGTGTTGTCGGTGTGTGTGTGTGTGTTGTTGGTGTGTGTGTGTGTGTGTTATCGGTGTGTGTGTGTGTGTGTTGTCGGTGTGTGTGTGTGTGTGTGTGTGTGTGTTGTCGGTGTGTGTGTGTTGTCGGTGTGTGTGTGTGTGGTCGGTGTGTGTGTGTGTGTTGTCGGTGTGGGTGTGTGTGTTGTCGGTGTGTGTGTGTCTGTGTTGTCAGTGTGTGTGTGTGTGTTGTCGGTGTGTGTGTGTGTGTTGTCGGTGTGTGTGTGTGTGTGTCTGTTGTCGGTGTGTGTGTGTGTGTTGTCGGTGTGTGTGTGTGTGTGTTGTCGGTGTGTGTGTGTGTGTTGTCGGTGTGTGTGTGTGTTGTCGGTGTGTGTGTGTGTTGTGTGTGTGTGTGTTGTCGGTGTGTGTGTGTGTGTGTTGTCGGTGTGTGTGTGTGTTGTCGGTGTGTGTGTGTGTGTGTGTGTGTGTGTGTTGTCGGTGTGTGTGTGTGTTGTCGGTGTGTGTGTGTGTGTGTGTGTTGTCAGTGTGTATGTGTGTGTGTGTGTTGTCGGTGTGTGTGTGTGTGTGTGTGTTGTCGGTGTGTGTGTGTGTGTGTGTGTTGTCGGTGTGTGTGTGTGTGTGTTGTCGGTGTGTGTGTGTGTGTTGTCAGTGTGTGTGTGTGTGTGTTGTCGGTGTGTGTGTGTGTGTGTGTGTGTGTGTTGTCGGTGTGTGTGTGTGTTGTCGGTGTGTGTGTGTGTGTTGTCGGTGTGTGTGTGTGTGTGTTGTCGGTGTGTGTGTGTGTGTGTTGTCGGTGTGTGTGTGTGTGTGTGTTGTCGGTGTGTGTGTGTGTTGTGTGTGTGTGTGTTGTCGGTGTGTGTGTTGTCTGAGTGTGTGTGTGTGTGTGTGTGTGTTGTCGGTGTGTGTGTGTTGTCGGTGTGTGTGTGTGTGTGTGTTGTCGGTGTGTGTGTGTGTGTTGTCGGTGTGTGTGTGTGTGTGTGTGTGTGTGTGTGTGTGTTGTCGGTGTGTGTGTGTTGTCGGTGTGTGTGTGTGTGTGTGTTGTCGGTGTGTGTGTGTGTGTGTGTGTTGTCGGTGTGTGTGTGTGTGTGTTGTCGGTGTGTGTGTGTGTTGTCAGTGTGTGTGTGTGTGTGTGTGTTGTCGGTGTGTGTGTGTGTGTGTTGTCGGTGTGTGTGTGTGTGTTGTCGGTGTGTGTGTGTTGTGGGTGTGTGTGTGTGTTGTCGGTGTGTTTGTGTGTGTTGCTGGTGTTTGTGTGTGTGTGTGTTGTCGATGTGTGTGTGTGTGTGTTGTCGGTGTGTGTGTGTGTGTGTGTGTGTGTGTGTTGTCGGTGTGTGTGTGTGTGTGTGTGTTGTCGGTGTGTGTGTGTGTTGTCGGTGTGTGTGTGTGTTGTGTGTGTGTGTGTTGTCGGTGTGTGTGTGTGTGTGTTGTCGGTGTGTGTGTGTGTTGTCGGTGTGTGTGTGTGTGTGTGTGTGTGTGTTGTCGGTGTGTGTGTGTGTGTGTTGTCGGTGTGTGTGTGTGTGTGTGTTGTCAGTGTGTGTGTGTGTGTGTGTGTTGTCGGTGTGTGTGTGTGTGTGTGTGTGTTGTCGGTGTGTGTGTGTGTGTGTGTGTTGTCGGTGTGTGTGTGTGTTGTCGGTGTGTGTGTGTGTGTTGTCAGTGTGTGTGTGTGTGTGTTGTCGGTGTGTGTGTGTGTGTGTGTGTGTTGTCGGTGTGTGTGTGTGTTGTCGGTGTGTGTGTGTGTGTTGTCGGTGTGTGTGTGTGTGTGTTGTCGGTGTGTGTGTGTGTGTGTTGTCAGTGTGTGTGTGTGTGTGTTGTCGGTCTGTGTGTGTGTGTGTGTTGTCGGTGTGTGTGTGTGTTGTGTGTGTGTGTGTTGTCGGTGTGTGTGTTGTCTGCGTGTGTGTGTGTGTGTGTGTGTTGTCGGTGTGTGTGTGTTGTCGGTGTGTGTGTGTGTGTGTGTTGTCGGTGTGTGTGTGTGTGTGTGTGTGTGTGTGTGTGTGTGTGTTGTCGGTGTGTGTGTGTTGTCGGTGTGTGTGTGTCTGTGTGTGTTGTTGGTGTGTGTGTGTGTGTGTGTGTTGTCGGTGTGTGTGTGTGTGTGTTGTCGGTGTGTGTGTGTGTGTGTTGTCAGTGTGTGTGTGTGTGTGTGTTGTCGGTGTGTGTGTGTGTGTGTTGTCGGTGTGTGTGTGTGTGTGTGTGTGTTGTCGGTGTGTGTGTGTGTGTGTGTGTGTGTTGTCGGTGTGTGTGTGTGTGTGTTGTCGGTGTGTGTGTGTGTGTTGTCAGTGTGTGTGTGTGTGTGTTGTCGGTGTGTGTGTGTGTGTGTGTGTGTGTGTGTGTGTTGTCGGTGTGTGTGTGTGTTCTCGGTGTGTGTGTGTGTGTTGTCGGTGTGTGTGTGTGTGTGTTGTCGGTGTGTGTGTGTGTGTGTGTGTTGTCGGTGTGTGTGTGTGTGTGTGTGTGTTGTCGGTGTGTGTGTGTGTGTGTGTGTGTTGTCGGTGTGTGTGTGTGTGTGTTGTCGGTGTGTGTGTGTGTGTTGTCGGTGTGTGTGTGTGTGTGTGTGTGTGTGTGTGTGTGTGTGTGTGTTGTCGGTGTGTGTGTGTGTTGTCGGTGTGTGTGTGTGTGTTGTCGGTGTGTGTGTGTGTGTGTTGTCGGTGTGTGTGTGTGTGTGTGTGTTGTCGGTGTGTGTGTGTGTGTGTGTGTGTTGTCGGTGTGTGTGTGTGTGTGTTGTCGGTGTGTGTGTGTGTGTTGTCAGTGTGTGTGTGTGTGTGTTGTCGGTGTGTGTGTGTGTGTGTGTGTGTGTGTGTTGTCGGTGTGTGTGTGTGTTGTCGGTGTGTGTGTGTGTGTTGTCGGTGTGTGTGTGTGTTGTCGGTGTGTGTGTGTGTGTGTTGTCAGTGTGTGTGTGTGTGTGTTGTCGGTGTGTGTGTGTGTGTGTGTGTTGTCGGTGTGTGTGTGTGTTGTGTGTGTGTGTGTTGTCGGTGTGTGTGTTGTCTGAGTGTGTGTGTGTGTGTGTTGTCGGTGTGTGTGTGTTGTCGGTGTGTGTGTGTGTGTGTGTTGTCGGTGTGTGTGTGTGTGTGTGTGTTGTCGGTGTGTGTGTGTGTGTGTGTGTGTGTGTGTGTGTGTGTGTGTGTGTGTGTGTGTGTGTGTGTCGGTGTGTGTGTGTTGTCGGTGTGTGTGTGTTGTCGGTGTGTGTGTGTGTGTGTGTTGTCGGTGTGTGTGTGTGTGTGTTGTCGGTGTGTGTGTGTGTGTGTTGTCAGTGTGTGTGTGTGTGTGTGTGTTGTCGGTGTGTGTGTGTGTGTGTGTGTTGTCGGTGTGTGTGTGTGTGTGTGTGTGTTGTCGGTGTGTGTGTGTTGTGGGTGTGTGTGTGTGTTGTCGGTGTGTTTGTGTGTGTTGCTGGTGTTTGTGTGTGTGTGTGTTGTCGATGTGTATGTGTGTGTGTTGTCGGTGTGTGTGTGTGTGTGTGTGTGTGTGTGTTGTCGGTGTGTGTGTGTGTGTGTGTTGTCGGTGTGTGTGTGTGTTGTCGGTGTGTGTGTGTGTTGTGTGTGTGTGTGTTGTCGGTGTGTGTGTGTGTGTTGTCGGTGTGTGTGTGTTTATGTGTTGTCGGTGTGTGTGTGTGTGTGTTGTCGGTGTGTGTGTGTGTGTGTTGTCGGTGTGTGTGTGTGTGTTGTCGGTGTGTGTGTGTGTTGTCGGTGTGTGTGTGTGTGTTGTCGGTGTGTGTGTGTGTGTTGTCGGTGTGTGTGTGTGTGTTGTCGGTGTGTGTGTGTGTTGTCGGTGTGTGTGTCTGTTGTCGGTGTGTGTGTGTGTGTGTTGTCAGTGTGTGTGTGTGTGTGTGTTGTCGGTGTGTGTGTGTGTTGTCGGTGTGTGTGTGTGTGTTGTCGGTGTGTGTGTGTGTTGTCGGTTTGTGTGTGTGTGTGTGTGTGTTGTCGGTGTGTGTGTGTGTGTGTTATCGGTGTGTGTGTGTTGTCGTTGTGTGTGTGTGTGTTGTCGGTGTGTGTGTGTGTGTTGTCGGTGTGTGTGTGTGTGTCTGTTGTCGGTGTGTGTGTGTGTGTTGTCGGTGTGTGTGTGTGTGTGTTGTCGGTGTGTGTGTGTGTGTTGTCGGTGTGTGTGTGTGTTGTCGGTGTGTGTGTGTGTGTGTTGTGTGTGTGTGTGTTGTCGGTGTGTGTGTGTGTGTGTTGTCGGTGTGTGTGTGTGTTGTCGGTGTGTGTGTGTGTGTGTGTGTGTTGTCGGTGTGTGTGTGTTATCAGTGTGTGTGTGTGTGTGTGTGTGTGTTGTCGGTGTGTGTGTGTGTGTTGTCGGTGTGTGTGTGTGTGTTGTCGGTGTGTGTGTTTGTGTGTGTGTGTTGTCGGTGTGTGTGTGTGTGTGTGTGTGTTGTCGGTGTGTGTGTGTGTGTGTGTTGTCGGTGTGTGTGTGTTGTCGGTGTGTGTGTGTGTGTGTGTTGTCGGTGTGTGTGTGTTGTCAGTGTGTGTGTGTGTGTGTTGTCGGTGTGTGTGTGTGTGTTGTCGGTGTGTGTGTGTGTGTGTTGTCGGTGTGTGTGTGTGTGTGTGTTGTTGGTGTGTGTGTGTGTGTGTGTTATCGGTGTGTGTGTGTGTGTGTTGTCGGTGTGTGTGTGTGTGTGTTGTCGGTGTGTGTGTGTTGTCGGTGTGTGTGTGTGTGTGGTCGGTGTGTGTGTGTGTGTTGTCGGTGTGTGTGTGTGTGTTGTCGGTGTGTGTGTGTCTGTGTTGTCAGTGTGTGTGTGTGTGTTGTCGGTGTGTGTGTGTGTGTTGTCGGTGTGTGTGTGTGTGTGTCTGTTGTCGGTGTGTGTGTGTGTGTTGTCGGTGTGTGTGTGTGTGTGTTGTCGGTGTGTGTGTGTGTGTTGTCGGTGTGTGTGTGTGTTGTCGGTGTGTGTGTGTGTTGTGTGTGTGTGTGTTGTCGGTGTGTGTGTGTGTGTGTTGTCGGTGTGTGTGTGTGTTGTCGTTGTGTGTGTGTGTGTGTGTGTGTGTGTGTTGTCGGTGTGTGTGTGTGTGTGTTGTCGGTGTGTGTGTGTGTGTGTGTGTTGTCAGTGTGTGTGTGTGTGTGTGTGTTGTCGGTGTGTGTGTGTGTGTGTGTGTTGTCGGTGTGTGTGTGTGTGTGTGTGTGTTGTCGGTGTGTGTGTGTGTGTGTTGTCGGTGTGTGTGTGTGTGTTGTCAGTGTGTGTGTGTGTGTGTTGTCGGTGTGTGTGTGTGTGTGTGTGTGTGTGTGTGTGTGTGTTGTCGGTGTGTGTGTGTGTTGTCGGTGTGTGTGTGTGTGTTGTCGGTGTGTGTGTGTGTGTGTTGTCGGTGTGTGTGTGTGTGTGTTGTCAGTGTGTGTGTGTGTGTGTTGTCGGTGTGTGTGTGTGTGTGTGTGTTGTCGGTGTGTGTGTGTGTTGTGTGTGTGTGTGTTGTCGGTGTGTGTGTTGTCTGAGTGTGTGTGTGTGTGTTGTCGGTGTGTGTGTGTTGTCGGTGTGTGTGTGTGTGTGTGTTGTCGGTGTGTGTGTGTGTGTTGTCGGTGTGTGTGTGTGTGTGTGTGTGTGTGTGTGTGTTGTCGGTGTGTGTGTGTTGTCGGTGTGTGTGTGTGTGTGTGTTGTCGGTGTGTGTGTGTGTGTGTGTTGTCGGTGTGTGTGTGTGTGTGTTGTCGGTGTGTGTGTGTGTGTGTTGTCAGTGTGTGTGTGTGTGTGTGTGTTGTCGGTGTGTGTGTGTGTGTGTGTGTGTTGTCGGTGTGTGTGTGTTGTGGGTGTGTGTGTGTGTTGTCGGTGTGTTTGTGTGTGTTGCTGGTGTTTGTGTGTGTGTGTGTTGTCGATGTGTGTGTGTGTGTGTTGTCGGTGTGTGTGTGTGTGTGTGTGTGTGTGTGTTGTCGGTGTGTGTGTGTGTTGTGTGTGTGTGTGTTGTCGGTGTGTGTGTGTGTGTGTTGTCGGTGTGTGTGTGTGTTGTCGGTGGTGTGTGTGTGTGTGTGTGTGTGTGTGTGTGTGTGTGTTGTCGGTGTGTGTGTGTGTGTGTTGTCGGTGTGTGTGTGTGTGTGTGTGTTGTCAGTGTGTGTGTGTGTGTGTGTTGTCGGTGTGTGTGTGTGTGTGTTGTCGGTGTGTGTGTGTGTGTGTGTGTTGTCGGTGTGTGTGTGTGTGTGTTGTCGGTGTGTGTGTGTGTGTTGTCAGTGTGTGTGTGTGTGTGTTGTCGGTGTGTGTGTGTGTGTGTGTTGTCGGTGTGTGTGTGTGTTGTCGGTGTGTGTGTGTGTGTTGTCGGTGTGTGTGTGTGTGTGTTGTCGGTGTGTGTGTGTGTGTTGTCAGTGTGTGTGTGTGTGTGTTGTCGGTGTGTGTGTGTGTGTGTGTTGTCGGTGTGTGTGTGTTGTCGGTGTGTGTGTGTGTGTGTGTGTTGTTGGTGTGTGTGTGTGTGTTTTCGGTGTGTGTGTGTGTGTGTTGTCGGTGTGTGTGTGTGTGTGTTGTCAGTGTGTGTGTGTGTGTGTGTTGTCGGTGTGTGTGTGTGTGTGTTGTCGGTGTGTGTGTGTGTGTGTGTGTGTTGTCGGTGTGTGTGTGTGTGTGTGTGTTGTCGGTGTGTGTGTGTGTGTGTTGTCGGTGTGTGTGTGTGTGTTGTCAGTGTGTGTGTGTGTGTGTTGTCGGTGTGTGTGTGTGTGTGTGTGTGTGTGTGTTGTCGGTGTGTGTGTGTGTTCTCGGTGTGTGTGTGTGTGTTGTCGGTGTGTGTGTGTGTGTGTTGTCGGTGTGTGTGTGTGTGTGTGTGTTGTCGGTGTGTGTGTGTGTGTGTGTTGTCGGTGTGTGTGTGTGTGTGTGTGTTGTCGGTGTGTGTGTGTGTGTGTTGTCGGTGTGTGTGTGTGTGTTGTCGGTGTGTGTGTGTGTGTGTGTGTGTGTGTGTTGTCGGTGTGTGTGTGTGTTGTCGGTGTGTGTGTGTGTGTTGTCGGTGTGTGTGTGTGTGTGTTGTCGGTGTGTGTGTGTGTGTGTTGTCGGTGTGTGTGTGTGTGTGTGTGTTGTCGGTGTGTGTGTGTGTGTGTGTGTTGTCGGTGTGTGTGTGTGTGTTGTCAGTGTGTGTGTGTGTGTGTTGTCGGTGTGTGTGTGTGTGTGTGTGTGTGTGTGTGTGTGTTGTCGGTGTGTGTGTGTGTTGTCGGTGTGTGTGTGTGTGTTGTCGGTGTGTGTGTGTGTGTGTTGTCGGTGTGTGTGTGTGTGTGTTGTCAGTGTGTGTGTGTGTGTGTTGTCGGTGTGTGTGTGTGTGTGTGTTGTCGGTGTGTGTGTGTGTTGTGTGTGTGTGTGTTGTCGGTGTGTGTGTTGTCTGAGTGTGTGTGTGTGTGTGTTGTCGGTGTGTGTGTGTTGTCGGTGTGTGTGTGTGTTGTCGGTGTGTGTGTGTGTGTGTGTGTTGTCGGTGTGTGTGTGTGTGTGTGTGTGTGTGTGTGTGTGTGTGTGTTGTCGGTGTGTGTGTGTTGTCGGTGTGTGTGTGTGTGTGTGTTGTCGGTGTGTGTGTGTGTGTGTGTTGTCGGTGTGTGTGTGTGTGTGTGTGTGTTGTCGG
>NW_027675547.1:5000-17500 GCF_965601325.2 Salmo salar | reverse complement strand
GTGTGTGTTGTGTGTGTGTGTGTTGTCGGTGTGTGTGTGTGTGTGTTGTCGGTGTGTGTGTGTGTTGTCGGTGTGTGTGTGTGTGTGTGTGTGTTGTCGGTGTGTGTGTGTGTGTGTTGTCGGTGTGTGTGTGTGTGTGTGTGTTGTCAGTGTGTGTGTGTGTGTGTGTGTTGTCGGTGTGTGTGTGTGTGTGTGTGTTGTCGGTGTGTGTGTGTGTGTGTGTGTTGTCGGTGTGTGTGTGTGTGTGTTGTCGGTGTGTGTGTGTGTGTTGTCAGTGTGTGTGTGTGTGTGTTGTCGGTGTGTGTGTGTGTGTGTGTGTGTGTGTTGTCGGTGTGTGTGTGTGTTGTCGGTGTGTGTGTGTGTGTTGTCGGTGTGTGTGTGTGTGTGTTGTCGGTGTGTGTGTGTGTGTGTTGTCAGTTTGTGTGTGTGTGTGTTGTCGGTGTGTGTGTGTGTGTGTGTTGTCGGTGTGTGTGTGTGTTGTGTGTGTGTGTGTTGTCGGTGTGTGTGTTGTCTGAGTGTGTGTGTGTGTGTGTTGTCGGTGTGTGTGTGTTGTCGGTGTGTGTGTGTGTGTGTGTTGTCGGTGTGTGTGTGTGTGTGTGTTGTCGGTGTGTGTGTGTGTGTGTGTGTGTGTGTGTGTGTGTGTGTTGTCGGTGTGTGTGTGTTGTCGGTGTGTGTGTGTGTGTGTGTGTTGTTGGTGTGTGTGTGTGTGTGTGTGTGTTGTCGGTGTGTGTGTGTGTGTGTTGTCGGTGTGTGTGTGTGTGTGTTGTCATGTGTGTGTGTGTGTGTGTTGTCGGTGTGTGTGTGTGTGTGTTGTCGGTGTGTGTGTGTGTGTGTGTGTGTTGTCGGTGTGTGTGTGTGTGTGTGTGTTGTCGGTGTGTGTGTGTGTGTGTTGTCGGTGTGTGTGTGTGTGTTGTCAGTGTGTGTGTGTGTGTGTTGTCGGTGTGTGTGTGTGTGTGTGTGTGTGTGTTGTCGGTGTGTGTGTGTGTTGTCGGTGTGTGTGTGTGTGTTGTCGGTGTGTGTGTGTGTTGTCGGTGTGTGTGTGTGTGTGTGTGTTGTCGGTGTGTGTGTGTGTGTGTGTTGTCGGTGTGTGTGTGTGTGTGTTGTCGGTGTGTGTGTGTGTGTTGTCGGTGTGTGTGTGTGTGTGTGTGTGTGTGTGTGTGTGTTGTCGGTGTGTGTGTGTGTTGTCGGTGTGTGTGTGTGTGTTGTCGGTGTGTGTGTGTGTGTGTTGTCGGTGTGTGTGTGTGTGTGTGTTGTCGTGTGTGTGTGTGTGTGTGTGTTGTCGGTGTGTGTGTGTGTGTGTGTGTTGTCGGTGTGTGTGTGTGTGTGTTGTCGGTGTGTGTGTGTGTGTTGTCAGTGTGTGTGTGTGTGTGTTGTCGGTGTGTGTGTGTGTGTGTGTGTGTGTGTGTGTGTGTGTTGTCGGTGTGTGTGTGTGTTGTCGGTGTGTGTGTGTGTGTTGTCGGTGTGTGTGTGTGTGTGTTGTCGGTGTGTGTGTGTGTGTGTTGTCAGTGTGTGTGTGTGTGTGTGTTGTCGGTGTGTGTGTGTGTGTGTTGTCGGTGTGTGTGTGTGTGTGTGTGTGTGTTGTCGGTGTGTGTGTGTTGTGGGTGTGTGTGTGTGTTGTCGGTGTGTTTGTGTGTGTTGCTGGTGTTTGTGTGTGTGTGTGTTGTCGATGTGTGTGTGTGTGTGTTGTCGGTGTGTGTGTGTGTGTGTGTGTGTGTGTGTTGTCGGTGTGTGTGTGTGTGTGTGTTGTCGGTGTGTGTGTGTGTTGTCGGTGTGTGTGTGTGTTGTGTGTGTGTGTGTTGTCGGTGTGTGTGTGTGTGTGTTGTCGGTGTGTGTGTGTGTTGTCGGTGTGTGTGTGTGTGTGTGTGTGTGTGTGTTGTCGGTGTGTGTGTGTGTGTGTTGTCGGTGTGTGTGTGTGTTGTCAGTGTGTGTGTGTGTGTGTGTGTTGTCGGTGTGTGTGTGTGTGTGTGTGTTGTCGGTGTGTGTGTGTGTGTGTGTGTTGTCGGTGTGTGTGTGTGTGTGTTGTCGGTGTGTGTGTGTGTGTTGTCAGTGTGTGTGTGTGTGTGTTGTCGGTGTGTGTGTGTGTGTGTGTGTGTGTGTTGTCGGTGTGTGTGTGTGTTGTCGGTGTGTGTGTGTGTGTTGTCGGTGTGTGTGTGTGTGTGTTGTCGGTGTGTGTGTGTGTTGTCAGTGTGTGTGTGTGTGTGTTGTCGGTGTGTGTGTTGTCTGAGTGTGTGTGTGTGTGTGTGTGTGTTGTCGGTGTGTGTGTGTTGTCGGTGTGTGTGTGTGTGTGTGTTGTCGGTGTGTGTGTGTGTGTGTGTGTTGTCGGTGTGTGTGTGTGTGTGTGTGTGTGTGTGTGTGTTGTCGGTGTGTGTGTGTTGTCGGTGTGTGTGTGTGTGTGTGTGTGTTGTCGGTGTGTGTGTGTTGTGGGTGTGTGTGTGTGTTGTCGGTGTGTTTGTGTGTGTTGCTGGTGTTTGTGTGTGTGTGTGTTGTCGATGTGTGTGTGTGTGTGTTGTCGGTGTGTGTGTGTGTGTGTGTGTGTGTTGTCGGTGTGTGTGTGTGTGTGTTGTCGGTGTGTGTGTGTGTTGTCGGTGTGTGTGTGTGTTGTTTGTGTGTGTGTTGTCGGTGTGTGTGTGTGTGTGTTGTCGGTGTGTGTGTGTGTTGTCGGTGTGTGTGTGTGTGTGTGTGTGTGTTGTCGGTGTGTGTGTGTGTGTGTGTGTTGTCGGTGTGTGTGTGTGTGTGTGTGTTGTCAGTGTGTGTGTGTGTGTGTGTGTTGTCGGTGTGTGTGTGTGTGTGTGTGTGTTGTCGGTGTGTGTGTGTGTGTGTGTGTTGTCGGTGTGTGTGTGTGTGTGTTGTCGGTGTGTGTGTGTGTGTTGTCAGTGTGTGTGTGTGTGTGTTGTCGGTGTGTGTGTGTGTGTGTGTGTGTGTGTGTGTTGTCGGTGTGTGTGTGTGTTGTCGGTGTGTGTGTGTGTGTGTTGTCAGTGTGTCTGTGTGTGTGTTGTCGGTGTGTGTGTGTGTGTGTTGTCGGTGTGTGTGTGTGTTGTGTGTGTGTGTGTTGTCGGTGTGTGTGTTGTCTGAGTGTGTGTGTGTGTGTGTTGTCGGTGTGTGTGTGTTGTCGGTGTGTGTGTGTGTGTGTGTTGTCGGTGTGTGTGTGTGTTGTCGGTGTGTGTGTGTGTTGTCGGTGTGTGTGTGTGTGTGTGTGTGTGTGTGTGTGTTGTCGGTGTGTGTGTGTTGTCGGTGTGTGTGTGTGTGTGTTGTTGGTGTGTGTGTGTGTGTGTGTTGTCGGTGTGTGTGTGTGTGTGTTGTCAGTGTGTGTGTGTGTGTGTGTGTTGTCGGTGTGTGTGTGTGTGTGTGTTGTCGGTGTGTGTGTGTGCGTGTGTGTGTGTTGTCGGTGTGTGTGTGTGTGTGTGTGTGTGTGTGTGTGTGTGTTGTCGGTGTGTGTGTGTTGTCGGTGTGTGTGTGTGTGTGTGTTGTTGGTGTGTGTGTGTGTGTGTGTTGTCGGTGTGTGTGTGTGTGTGTTGTCGGTGTGTGTGTGTGTGTGTTGTCGGTGTGTGTGTGTGTGTTGTCGGTGTGTGTGTGTGTGTGTGTGTGTGTGTGTGTGTGTTGTCGGTGTGTGTGTGTGTTGTCGGTGTGTGTGTGTGTGTTGTCGGTGTGTGTGTGTGTGTGTTGTCGGTGTGTGTGTGTGTGTGTGTTGTCGGTGTGTGTGTGTGTGTGTGTGTTGTCGGTGTGTGTGTGTGTGTGTGTGTTGTCGGTGTGTGTGTGTGTGTGTTGTCGGTGTGTGTGTGTGTGTTGTCAGTGTGTGTGTGTGTGTGTTGTCGGTGTGTGTGTGTGTGTGTGTTGTTGGTGTGTGTGTGTGTGTGTGTTGTCGGTGTGTGTGTGTGTGTGTTGTCAGTGTGTGTGTGTGTGTGTGTTGTCGGTGTGTGTGTGTGTGTGTGTTGTCGGTGTGTGTGTGTGTGTGTGTGTGTGTTGTCGGTGTGTGTGTGTGTGTGTGTGTGTGTGTGTGTGTGTGTTGTCGGTGTGTGTGTGTTGTCGGTGTGTGTGTGTGTGTGTGTTGTTGGTGTGTGTGTGTGTGTGTGTGTTGTCGGTGTGTGTGTGTGTGTGTTGTCGGTCGTGTGTGTGTGTGTGTTGTCGGTGTGTGTGTGTGTGTTGTCGGTGTGTGTGTGTGTGTGTGTGTGTGTGTGTGTGTTGTCGGTGTGTGTGTGTGTTGTCGGTGTGTGTGTGTGTGTTGTCGGTGTGTGTGTGTGTGTGTTGTCGGTGTGTGTGTGTGTGTGTGTTGTCGGTGTGTGTGTGTGTGTGTGTGTTGTCGGTGTGTGTGTGTGTGTGTGTGTTGTCGGTGTGTGTGTGTGTGTGTTGTCGGTGTGTGTGTGTGTGTTGTCAGTGTGTGTGTGTGTGTGTTGTCGGTGTGTGTGTGTGTGTGTGTGTGTGTGTGTGTGTTGTCGGTGTGTGTGTGTGTTGTCGGTGTGTGTGTGTGTGTTGTCGGTGTGTGTGTGTGTGTGTTGTCGGTGTGTGTGTGTGTGTGTTGTCAGTGTGTGTGTGTGTGTGTGTGTTGTCGGTGTGTGTGTGTGTGTGTGTTGTCGGTGTGTGTGTGTGTTGTGTGTGTGTGTGTGTTGTCGGTGTGTGTGTTGTCTGAGTGTGTGTGTGTGTGTGTGTGTGTTGTCGGTGTGTGTGTGTTGTCGGTGTGTGTGTGTGTGTGTGTTGTCGGTGTGTGTGTGTGTGTGTGTGTGTTGTCGGTGTGTGTGTGTGTGTGTGTGTGTGTGTGTGTGTGTTGTCGGTGTGTGTGTGTTGTCTTTGTGTGTGTGTGTGTGTGTTGTCGGTGTGTGTGTGTGTGTGTGTTGTCGGTGTGTGTGTGTGTGTGTTGTCGGTGTGTGTGTGTGTGTGTGTTGTCGGTGTGTGTGTGTGTGTGTTGTCGGTGTGTGTGTGTGTGTGTTGTCGGTGTGTGTGTGTGTGTGTGTGTGTGTTGTCGGTGTGTGTGTGTTGTGGGTGTGTGTGTGTGTTGTCGGTGTGTTTGTGTGTGTTGCTGGTGTTTGTGTGTGTGTGTGTTGTCGATGTGTGTGTGTGTGTGTTGTCGGTGTGTGTGTGTGTGTGTGTGTGTGTGTGTGTGTTGTCGGTGTGTGTGTGTGTGTGTGTTGTCGGTGTGTGTGTGTGTTGTCGGTGTGTGTGTGTTGTGTGTGTGTGTGTTGTCGGTGTGTGTGTGTGTGTGTTGTCGGTGTGTGTGTGTGTTGTCGGTGTGTGTGTGTGTGTGTGTGTGTGTGTGTGTGTTGTCGGTGTGTGTGTGTGTGTGTTGTCGGTGTGTGTGTGTGTGTGTTGTCAGTGTGTGTGTGTGTGTGTGTGTTGTCGGTGTGTGTGTGTGTGTGTGTGTTGTCGGTGTGTGTGTGTGTGTGTGTGTTGTCGGTGTGTGTGTGTGTGTGTTGTCGGTGTGTGTGTGTGTGTTGTCAGTGTGTGTGTGTGTGTGTTGTCGGTGTGTGTGTGTGTGTGTGTGTGTGTTGTCGGTGTGTGTGTGTGTTGTCGGTGTGTGTGTGTGTGTTGTCGGTGTGTGTGTGTGTGTGTTGTCGGTGTGTGTGTGTGTTGTCAGTGTGTGTGTGTGTGTGTTGTCGGTGTGTGTGTGTGTGTGTGTGTGTGTGTGTTGTCGGTGTGTGTGTGTGTTGTCGGTGTGTGTGTGTGTGTGTTGTCAGTGTGTCTGTGTGTGTGTTGTCGGTGTGTGTGTGTGTGTGTTGTCGGTGTGTGTGTGTGTTGTGTGTGTGTGTGTTGTCGGTGTGTGTGTTGTCTGAGTGTGTGTGTGTGTGTGTTGTCGGTGTGTGTGTGTTGTCGGTGTGTGTGTGTGTGTGTGTTGTCGGTGTGTGTGTGTGTGTGTGTGTGTGTGTGTGTTGTCGGTGTGTGTGTGTGTGTGTGTGTGTGTGTGTGTGTTGTCGGTGTGTGTGTGTTGTCGGTGTGTGTGTGTGTGTGTTGTTGGTGTGTGTGTGTGTGTGTGTTGTCGGTGTGTGTGTGTGTGTGTTGTCAGTGTGTGTGTGTGTGTTGTCGGTGTGTGTGTGTGTGTGTGTTGTCGGTGTGTGTGTGTGTGTGTGTGTGTGTTGTCGGTGTGTGTGTGTGTGTGTGTGTGTGTGTGTGTGTTGTCGGTGTGTGTGTGTTGTCGGTGTGTGTGTGTGTGTGTGTGTTGTTGGTGTGTGTGTGTGTGTGTGTTGTCGGTGTGTGTGTGTGTGTGTTGTCGGTGTGTGTGTGTGTGTGTTGTCGGTGTGTGTGTGTGTGTTGTCGGTGTGTGTGTGTGTGTGTGTGTGTGTGTGTGTGTTGTCGGTGTGTGTGTGTGTTGTCGGTGTGTGTGTGTGTGTTGTCGGTGTGTGTGTGTGTGTGTTGTCGGTGTGTGTGTGTGTGTGTGTTGTCGGTGTGTGTGTGTGTGTGTGTGTTGTCGGTGTGTGTGTGTGTGTGTGTGTTGTCGGTGTGTGTGTGTGTGTGTTGTCGGTGTGTGTGTGTGTGTTGTCAGTGTGTGTGTGTGTGTGTTGTCGGTGTGTGTGTGTGTGTGTGTGTGTGTGTGTGTGTGTTGTCGGTGTGTGTGTGTGTTGTCGGTGTGTGTGTGTGTGTTGTCGGTGTGTGTGTGTGTGTGTTGTCGGTGTGTGTGTGTGTGTGTTGTCAGTGTGTGTGTGTGTGTGTGTGTTGTCGGTGTGTGTGTGTGTGTGTGTTGTCGGTGTGTGTGTGTGTTGTGTGTGTGTGTGTTGTCGGTGTGTGTGTTGTCTGAGTGTGTGTGTGTGTGTGTGTGTGTTGTCGGTGTGTGTGTGTTGTCGGTGTGTGTGTGTGTGTGTGTTGTCGCTGTGTGTGTGTGTGTGTGTGTTGTCGGTGTGTGTGTGTGTGTGTGTGTGTGTGTGTGTGTGTGTGTGTTGTCGGTGTGTGTGTGTTGTCTTTGTGTGTGTGTGTGTGTTGTCGGTGTGTGTGTGTGTGTGTTGTCGGTGTGTGTGTGTGTGTGTTGTCGGTGTGTGTGTGTGTGTGTTGTCAGTGTGTGTGTGTGTGTGTGTTGTCGGTGTGTGTGTGTGTGTGTTGTCGGTGTGTGTGTGTGTGTGTGTGTGTGTTGTCGGTGTGTGTGTGTTGTGGGTGTGTGTGTGTGTTGTCGGTGTGTTTGTGTGTGTTGCTGGTGTTGTGTGTGTGTGTGTGTTGTCGATGTGTGTGTGTGTGTGTTGTCGGTGTGTGTGTGTGTGTGTGTGTGTGTGTGTTGTCGGTGTGTGTGTGTGTGTGTGTTGTCGGTGTGTGTGTGTGTTGTCGGTGTGTGTGTGTGTTGTGTGTGTGTGTGTTGTCGGTGTGTGTGTGTGTGTGTTGTCGGTGTGTGTGTGTGTTGTCGGTGTGTGTGTGTGTGTGTGTGTGTGTGTGTTGTCGGTGTGTGTGTGTGTGTGTTGTCGGTGTGTGTGTGTGTTGTCAGTGTGTGTGTGTGTGTGTGTGTTGTCGGTGTGTGTGTGTGTGTGTGTGTTGTCGGTGTGTGTGTGTGTGTGTGTGTTGTCGGTGTGTGTGTGTGTGTGTTGTCGGTGTGTGTGTGTGTGTTGTCAGTGTGTGTGTGTGTGTGTTGTCGGTGTGTGTGTGTGTGTGTGTGTGTGTGTTGTCGGTGTGTGTGTGTGTTGTCGGTGTGTGTGTGTGTGTTGTCGGTGTGTGTGTGTGTGTGTTGTCGGTGTGTGTGTGTGTTGTCAGTGTGTGTGTGTGTGTGTTGTCGGTGTGTGTGTTGTCTGAGTGTGTGTGTGTGTGTGTGTGTGTTGTCGGTGTGTGTGTGTTGTCGGTGTGTGTGTGTGTGTGTGTGTTGTCGGTGTGTGTGTGTGTGTGTGTGTGTGTGTGTGTGTTGTCGGTGTGTGTGTGTTGTCGGTGTGTGTGTGTGTGTGTGTGTTGTCGGTGTGTGTGTGTTGTGGGTGTGTGTGTGTGTTGTCGGTGTGTTTGTGTGTGTTGCTGGTGTTTGTGTGTGTGTGTGTTGTCGATGTGTGTGTGTGTGTGTTGTCGGTGTGTGTGTGTGTGTGTGTGTGGTTGTCGGTGTGTGTGTGTGTGTGTTGTCGGTGTGTGTGTGTGTTGTCGGTGTGTGTGTGTGTGTTTGTGTGTGTGTTGTCGGTGTGTGTGTGTGTGTGTTGTCGGTGTGTGTGTGTGTTGTCGGTGTGTGTGTGTGTGTGTGTGTGTGTTGTCGGTGTGTGTGTGTGTGTGTTGTCGGTGTGTGTGTGTGTGTGTGTGTTGTCAGTGTGTGTGTGTGTGTGTGTGTTGTCGGTGTGTGTGTGTGTGTGTGTGTGTTGTCGGTGTGTGTGTGTGTGTGTGTGTTGTCGGTGTGTGTGTGTGTGTGTTGTCGGTGTGTGTGTGTGTGTTGTCAGTGTGTGTGTGTGTGTGTTGTCGGTGTGTGTGTGTGTGTGTGTGTGTGTGTGTGTTGTCGGTGTGTGTGTGTGTTGTCGGTGTGTGTGTGTGTGTGTTGTCAGTGTGTCTGTGTGTGTGTTGTCGGTGTGTGTGTGTGTGTGTTGTCGGTGTGTGTGTGTGTTGTGTGTGTGTGTGTTGTCGGTGTGTGTGTTGTCTGAGTGTGTGTGTGTGTGTGTTGTCGGTGTGTGTGTGTTGTCGGTGTGTGTGTGTGTGTGTGTTGTCGGTGTGTGTGTGTGTTGTCGGTGTGTGTGTGTGTTGTCGGTGTGTGTGTGTGTGTGTGTGTGTGTGTGTGTGTTGTCGGTGTGTGTGTGTTGTCGGTGTGTGTGTGTGTGTGTTGTTGGTGTGTGTGTGTGTGTGTGTTGTCGGTGTGTGTGTGTGTGTGTTGTCAGTGTGTGTGTGTGTGTGTGTGTTGTCGGTGTGTGTGTGTGTGTGTGTTGTCGGTGTGTGTGTGTGCGTGTGTGTGTGTTGTCGGTGTGTGTGTGTGTGTGTGTGTGTGTGTGTGTGTGTTGTCGGTGTGTGTGTGTTGTCGGTGTGTGTGTGTGTGTGTGTTGTTGGTGTGTGTGTGTGTGTGTGTTGTCGGTGTGTGTGTGTGTGTGTTGTCGGTGTGTGTGTGTGTGTGTTGTCGGTGTGTGTGTGTGTGTTGTCGGTGTGTGTGTGTGTGTGTGTGTGTGTGTGTGTGTGTTGTCGGTGTGTGTGTGTGTTGTCGGTGTGTGTGTGTGTGTTGTCGGTGTGTGTGTGTGTGTGTTGTCGGTGTGTGTGTGTGTGTGTGTTGTCGGTGTGTGTGTGTGTGTGTGTGTTGTCGGTGTGTGTGTGTGTGTGTGTGTTGTCGGTGTGTGTGTGTGTGTGTTGTCGGTGTGTGTGTGTGTGTTGTCAGTGTGTGTGTGTGTGTGTTGTCGGTGTGTGTGTGTGTGTGTTGTTGGTGTGTGTGTGTGTGTGTGTTGTCGGTGTGTGTGTGTGTGTGTTGTCAGTGTGTGTGTGTGTGTGTGTTGTCGGTGTGTGTGTGTGTGTGTGTTGTCGGTGTGTGTGTGTGTGTGTGTGTGTGTTGTCGGTGTGTGTGTGTGTGTGTGTGTGTGTGTGTGTGTGTGTTGTCGGTGTGTGTGTGTTGTCGGTGTGTGTGTGTGTGTGTGTTGTTGGTGTGTGTGTGTGTGTGTGTTGTCGGTGTGTGTGTGTGTGTGTTGTCGGTCGTGTGTGTGTGTGTGTTGTCGGTGTGTGTGTGTGTGTTGTCGGTGTGTGTGTGTGTGTGTGTGTGTGTGTGTGTGTTGTCGGTGTGTGTGTGTGTTGTCGGTGTGTGTGTGTGTGTTGTCGGTGTGTGTGTGTGTGTGTTGTCGGTGTGTGTGTGTGTGTGTGTTGTCGGTGTGTGTGTGTGTGTGTGTGTTGTCGGTGTGTGTGTGTGTGTGTGTGTTGTCGGTGTGTGTGTGTGTGTGTTGTCGGTGTGTGTGTGTGTGTTGTCAGTGTGTGTGTGTGTGTGTTGTCGGTGTGTGTGTGTGTGTGTGTGTGTGTGTGTGTGTTGTCGGTGTGTGTGTGTGTTGTCGGTGTGTGTGTGTGTGTTGTCGGTGTGTGTGTGTGTGTGTTGTCGGTGTGTGTGTGTGTGTGTTGTCAGTGTGTGTGTGTGTGTGTGTGTTGTCGGTGTGTGTGTGTGTGTGTGTTGTCGGTGTGTGTGTGTGTTGTGTGTGTGTGTGTGTTGTCGGTGTGTGTGTTGTCTGAGTGTGTGTGTGTGTGTGTGTGTGTTGTCGGTGTGTGTGTGTTGTCGGTGTGTGTGTGTGTGTGTGTTGTCGGTGTGTGTGTGTGTGTGTGTGTGTTGTCGGTGTGTGTGTGTGTGTGTGTGTGTGTGTGTGTGTGTTGTCGGTGTGTGTGTGTTGTCTTTGTGTGTGTGTGTGTGTGTTGTCGGTGTGTGTGTGTGTGTGTGTTGTCGGTGTGTGTGTGTGTGTGTTGTCGGTGTGTGTGTGTGTGTGTGTTGTCGGTGTGTGTGTGTGTGTGTTGTCGGTGTGTGTGTGTGTGTGTTGTCGGTGTGTGTGTGTGTGTGTGTGTGTGTTGTCGGTGTGTGTGTGTTGTGGGTGTGTGTGTGTGTTGTCGGTGTGTTTGTGTGTGTTGCTGGTGTTTGTGTGTGTGTGTGTTGTCGATGTGTGTGTGTGTGTGTTGTCGGTGTGTGTGTGTGTGTGTGTGTGTGTGTGTTGTCGGTGTGTGTGTGTGTGTGTGTTGTCGGTGTGTGTGTGTGTTGTCGGTGTGTGTGTGTTGTGTGTGTGTGTGTTGTCGGTGTGTGTGTGTGTGTGTGTTGTCGGTGTGTGTGTGTGTTGTCGGTGTGTGTGTGTGTGTGTGTGTGTGTGTGTGTGTTGTCGGTGTGTGTGTGTGTGTGTTGTCGGTGTGTGTGTGTGTGTGTTGTCAGTGTGTGTGTGTGTGTGTGTGTTGTCGGTGTGTGTGTGTGTGTGTTGTCGGTGTGTGTGTGTGTGTGTGTGTTGTCGGTGTGTGTGTGTGTGTGTTGTCGGTGTGTGTGTGTGTGTTGTCAGTGTGTGTGTGTGTGTGTTGTCGGTGTGTGTGTGTGTGTGTGTGTGTGTTGTCGGTGTGTGTGTGTGTTGTCGGTGTGTGTGTGTGTGTTGTCGGTGTGTGTGTGTGTGTGTTGTCGGTGTGTGTGTGTGTTGTCAGTGTGTGTGTGTGTGTGTTGTCGGTGTGTGTGTGTGTGTGTGTGTGTGTGTGTGTTGTCGGTGTGTGTGTGTGTTGTCGGTGTGTGTGTGTGTGTGTTGTCAGTGTGTGTGTGTGTGTGTTGTCGGTGTGTGTGTGTGTGTGTTGTCGGTGTGTGTGTGTGTTGTGTGTGTGTGTGTTGTCGGTGTGTGTGTTGTCTGAGTGTGTGTGTGTGTGTGTTGTCGGTGTGTGTGTGTTGTCGGTGTGTGTGTGTGTGTGTGTTGTCGGTGTGTGTGTGTGTGTGTGTGTGTGTGTGTGTTGTCGGTGTGTGTGTGTGTGTGTGTGTGTGTGTGTGTGTGTGTTGTCGGTGTGTGTGTGTTGTCGGTGTGTGTGTGTGTGTGTTGTTGGTGTGTGTGTGTGTGTGTGTTGTCGGTGTGTGTGTGTGTGTGTTGTCAGTGTGTGTGTGTGTGTTGTCGGTGTGTGTGTGTGTGTGTGTTGTCGGTGTGTGTGTGTGTGTGTGTGTGTGTTGTCGGTGTGTGTGTGTGTGTGTGTGTGTGTGTGTGTGTTGTCGGTGTGTGTGTGTTGTCGGTGTGTGTGTGTGTGTGTGTGTTGTTGGTGTGTGTGTGTGTGTGTGTTGTCGGTGTGTGTGTGTGTGTGTTGTCGGTGTGTGTGTGTGTGTGTTGTCGGTGTGTGTGTGTGTGTTGTCGGTGTGTGTGTGTGTGTGTGTGTGTGTGTGTGTTGTCGGTGTGTGTGTGTGTTGTCGGTGTGTGTGTGTGTGTTGTCGGTGTGTGTGTGTGTGTGTTGTCGGTGTGTGTGTGTGTGTGTGTTGTCGGTGTGTGTGTGTGTGTGTGTGTTGTCGGTGTGTGTGTGTGTGTGTGTGTTGTCGGTGTGTGTGTGTGTGTGTTGTCGGTGTGTGTGTGTGTGTTGTCAGTGTGTGTGTGTGTGTGTTGTCGGTGTGTGTGTGTGTGTGTGTGTGTGTGTGTGTGTGTTGTCGGTGTGTGTGTGTGTTGTCGGTGTGTGTGTGTGTGTTGTCGGTGTGTGTGTGTGTGTGTTGTCGGTGTGTGTGTGTGTGTGTTGTCAGTGTGTGTGTGTGTGTGTGTGTTGTCGGTGTGTGTGTGTGTGTGTGTTGTCGGTGTGTGTGTGTGTTGTGTGTGTGTGTGTTGTCGGTGTGTGTGTTGTCTGTGTGTGTGTGTGTGTGTGTGTGTGTTGTCGGTGTGTGTGTGTTGTCGGTGTGTGTGTGTGTGTGTGTTGTCGGTGTGTGTGTGTGTGTGTGTGTTGTCGGTGTGTGTGTGTGTGTGTGTGTGTGTGTGTCTGTGTTGTCGGTGTGTGTGTGTTGTCTTGTGTGTGTGTGTGTGTGTTGTCGGTGTGTGTGTGTGTGTGTGTTGTCGGTGTGTGTGTGTGTGTGTTGTCGGTGTGTGTGTGTGTGTGTGTTGTCGGTGTGTGTGTGTGTGTGTTGTCGGTGTGTGTGTGTGTGTGTTGTCGGTGTGTGTGTGTGTGTGTGTGTGTGTTGTCGGTGTGTGTGTGTTGTGGGT